>NC_135239.1:209277256-209579756 GCF_051348905.1 Ranitomeya variabilis | reverse complement strand
AGAAGAATTGTTAGAGAATGGCTTTGTTGGCTATGGACCTATTGGTCCCATTGGTGACCTGGCAGCAGCTGGACTGACTGCATGACCCATCATTGTCCTTGCCAACTGCAGGACTTAGTGGCCATTTCACGATGCAGAACGTACGACCATAGGACTCCTGCGAGACATATGGTGCATACATCACTGTGAAATCCTGAGGGTCGCTGTGCAGCTTTAGTAAATCCCCCGATTGTGGAGGATGGGAGAAGTTATCATCCTTTGTGTTTCTTTGCTCCTCAGAGGAGTTCCGGGGAGTGACCATTGTGGAGCTCATCAAGAAAGAAGGCAGCACATTGGGGCTCACCATCTCGGGTGGCACAGACAAGGATGGCAAACCCAGAGTGTCCAACCTGCGGCCAGGAGGCCTGGCGGCCAGGTGAGCTCTGCATCATGGCTCCCTATGGGTGAGGTTCCTGCGTTGCAGTCGTTTTCATAACCATTATGTTACATTTATCTACAGAAGTGACCAGCTGAATATCGGGGATTACATAAAGTCCGTGAATGGCATTAATCTGACAAAACTGCGCCACGAAGAGATTATCAGCCTGCTGAAGAACGTGGGGGAGAGAGTGGTGCTGGAGGTGGAGTACGAGCTGCCCGTGGTCTGTAAGTGAGCGCTCGTGTCATGGTACCATGGTGTAAAATGGGGGCATATGTCGCCTGCTGTCTATTATAAGACTATTAGAGGACACCAAGGACGCTAAGATGACCTCTGATATCCTTAAATGGGTTGGAACAAGATTGCACATCGTTAAGGATAATTTATTAATTGCGGAGTGGGACCCCCATCGATCCCGAGGTAGAGCTTCATCTGAATGGAGTGGAGGTCGGACATGGCAGTCCCATAGACGGTGAATGGAGCAGAGCTGCACATGCTCCACCTCCGCTCCGTTTAGGCAGATCTCTGCAGTGTGGACCCCCAGGGATAAGAGCCCCCCGGGGATCAGTAAAATATCTCCTATTTTAAGGACTCAGGATAATTTGCAACCCCATTAACAGCTATCCCCACTCTATTGCCCAACTTCCACAGGGGACCCTGAAGAATTGGTTACAGGTGGGACAAGCTGTCGGTGTTTCATGTAGTGTTATATGACGGATCTGAATCTCCTTCTTAAAAAATTCCCAGTAATTTTATCGTATTTTCCAGCTCCAGACAACAATGCTGCCATCATCCCAAAGACGCTGGAGATCAGCTTGTGCAAAGAAGGGAACAGCTTCGGGTTTGTTATGAGAGGTGAGTGCAGTGGCGTTCTGTGTCTGGGGAACAACCAGTTTGGATACCCAGCTTTCCCAGACTCCTGAATAGCAAACTAGCTATCACTGCAGTGCTACGTGCCCCACGTCCATACTCCTGCACGACACGTGGGGGATTTTACATTTCCAAATCTTGGAAAGAAACTCTTGTGGGAGCTTTAAAGGTCACCATGTTTAATTCATGCATTTCCAACAACCATTTCCAGAATGACCTTTAATAATAAACTGCAGCTAGACCATATCAGTCTGGAAAATATCTGGGGCTGTGTGAATGCAGGCGACCACGTGAGGCAGCGCAGGGTGATCGCCCGGCGCAGTATAGATGCTGCTTGCGGTATTATCCATTTACGCTCCATTGAGCTTTCACCCCATGTTATCCTCAGTTGTGGACGTCCCTTGTTGTTCCCAGAGGGAGCGGAGATCATGTGTAAAGCTGTACTGCAGCTCCACAGCACTGAGGCCTATGGACGGGGCAGCGTCTGTGTCCCTTTAAGAATGGTGTCTAGCTACTTACCTACCTACTTACTTACCTTCCTGTTTGGGGCTGTCTGATCCGAGACGCCTCCAGGGCACCCGAACACTGCATGTGATTACATGACCAAAGCGGGTGCAGAGGGGGTGCTGCCAGTGCTATAAGTGGCATGTTATGGCTGGTGGGAGGCGGTAGTTACGTATTTAAAGAATATATTATTAGCTGGGTCTGAGGGGGGTAAAATAATGGCTTCATGTACTTTGCTTTTCAGGAGGTGCACAGGACGACTGGCACAAATCCAGGCCTCTGGTGATAACCTACGTGAGACCGGGCGGCCCTGCAGACAGGTATGGTAGCCCTGGGGGGACGTGCCAGCGCCCGGCACACAACTGGTTACACACGGCATTGGTGAGGACGACAGCAGGATCTGCAGTCTGGCACTTTGATAAATCCTTCCCCCGTATTACTTACAACAGGCACGGAGCGGGAGGCATATTGCAAACGACTGCTAATGTGGCTTTAATTCCACAGCAGACTGTTTAGGACGGCGGATGAGCGACTCCACTAATTCCACCGTTAAATAAAAGTCCCGTCTCTTAGGAAAGATTTACATACGGGCGAAGCAGCGAGCTGGTTGTGCCTGACGTCTGAAATACAACGTGGATCAACAGCAATCTGTAGTCTCAATACTTGGCAAATCCGATAGTCTGCAACCATCCGATAATCCATAGCCGGCCATAGTCCACACCCATCGATAATCCATAACCGGCCATAGTCCACACCCATCCGATAATCCATAACCGGCCATAGTCCACACCCATCGATAATCCATAACCGGCCATAGTCCACACCCATCCGATAATCCATAACCGGCCATAGTCCACACCCATCCGATAATCCATAACCGGCCATAGTCCACACCCATCCGATAATCCATAACCGGCCATAGTCCACACCCATCCGATAATCCATAACCGGCCATAGTCCACACCCATCCGATAATCCATAACCGGCCATAGTCCACACCCATCCGATAATCCATAACCGTCCATAGTCCACACCCATCCGATAATCCATAACCGTCCATAGTCCACACCCATCCGATAATCCATAACCGGCCATAGTCCACACCCATCCGATAATCCATAGCCGGCCATAGTCCACACCCATCCGATAATCCATAACCGGCCATAGTCCACACCCATCCGATAATCCATAACCGGCCATAGTCCACACCCATCCGATAATCCATAGCCGGCCATAGTCCACACCCATCCGATAATCCATAACCGGCCATAGTCCACACCCATCGATAATCCATAACCGGCCATAGTCCACACCCATCCGATAATCCATAACCGGCCATAGTCCACACCCATCGATAATCCATAACCGGCCATAGTCCACACCCATCCGATAATCCATAACCGGCCATAGTCCACACCCATCCGATAATCCATAACCGGCCATAGTCCACACCCATCCGATAATCCATAACCGGCCATAGTCCACACCCATCCGATAATCCATAACCGGCCATAGTCCACACCCATCCGATAATCCATAACCGGCCATAGTCCACACCCATCCGATAATCCATAACCGGCCATAGTCCACACCCATCCGATAATCCATAACCGTCCATAGTCCACACCCATCCGATAATCCATAACCGTCCATAGTCCACACCCATCCGATAATCCATAACCGGCCATAGTCCACACCCATCCGATAATCCATAGCCGGCCATAGTCCACACCCATCCGATAATCCATAACCGGCCATAGTCCACACCCATCCGATAATCCATAGCCGGCCATAGTCCACACCCATCCGATAATCCATAACCGGCCATAGTCCACACCCATCGATAATCCATAACCGGCCATAGTCCACACCCATCCGATAATCCATAACCGGCCATAGTCCACACCCATCCGATAATCCATAACCGGCCATAGTCCACACCCATCCGATAATCCATAACCGGCCATAGTCCACACCCATCGATAATCCATAACCGGCCATAGTCCACACCCATCCGATAATCCATAACCGGCCATAGTCCACACCCATCCGATAATCCATAACCGGCCATAGTCCACACCCATCCGATAATCCATAACCGGCCATAGTCCACACCCATCGATAATCCATAACCGGCCATAGTCCACACCCATCCGATAATCCATAACCGGCCATAGTCCACACCCATCCGATAATCCATAACCGGCCATAGTCCACACCCATCCGATAATCCATGTCTTGTACACAGCAGAGGGGTTAACTGTTGTAGATTTTTGGTCCATCTGCACAGAGGTGGGATGAGGATGGACAAATCTAGCAAGGCCTGCTGGGAGATTTCAGCTCTGCATGATGAAACGCCAAGGACCGTGGATCAGCTGGTCAGTTTAAGTGATTGAGGAATATCAGGCATTATTCCGACTCCTACTATTTGCCCGCAGAGCAGGTAACCAGCGCCACTAATGCCACCAGCCGGTAAGTTTCTAGTTAGAGGAAATAGGAACATTCATGGGTTAATTGCAGGAGAAGAGACCCTGATTATATCACGAAGACCGGCGTCAGTAATGGGCTGCAGGCAGTGAATTTCCATCATTCCCAGTCTGGATTCGCCCTATTAATCCCTCTACTCCACATTTCGCTATTCAATGGTGATTTATGCAATCAATACTGATCCAACACCAAAATGAGAGCCAGGAGATCGAGTGAAATCATGTGTGAAATGCGCCTCTGATAACGGCCTGAAAGTTTCCTGTTCTTTTTAAATTGGGTAACTTTTATTAAACATTTTCAGAAATAGAACGAGAGTAGTAATAAAATTCCAACTTAACTATCAGAATCTAAACCCTCATTATCCCAACCTCTCCCTTCCCGCTCCCAGATTCAGGAAAAAGTCTTTCTGTCCATTGATTCTTGTTTCTTCAAGGGAATGTCCATAGAATCCTAGAATGGAAGCGATCCCCGGGGTCCTCGTGTCCAACCCCCTGCTCAATGCAGGAGTCACTAAACCATCTCAGACAGATGTCTGTCCAGTGTGAAGACTTCCATTGAAGGAGAACTCACCACCTCCCGTGGCCACCTGTTCCGCTCACTGATCGCCCTCACTATCAAAAAGTTTTTTCTGATATCTAATCTGTATATTCTCCCTTTCAGTTTAGTTCCATGCGCAAATGAGAATAATGATGATCCCTCTACACTGTGTAATCCCTTCAGATATTTGTAGTCAGCTAATAAGTCTCCTCTTCACCTTCTTTTTTGCAACTAAACCTTCCCAGATCCTTTAACCGTTTCTTGTAGCACATACTTTGCAGTCCCAAGTCTTTTTCACATGTGGTGTTGCTTAGTTGTATTCTTCCCATTCTGTAGATGCTTTTTTCATTTTTCTTGCCCAGATGTAGGATTTTGCATCTATCCCTGTTAAAAACCATTCTGTTAGTCGCTGCACCAGCAGAATAGTGAGTGCAGCTCTGGAGTATAATACAGGATGTAACTCAGGATCAGTAATGTAATGTATGTACACAGTGACTGCACCAGCAGAATAGTGAGTGCAGCTCTGGGGTATAATACAGGATGTAACTCAGGATCAGTAATGTAATGTATGTACACAGTGACTGCACCAGCAGAATAGGGAGTGCAGCTCTGGGGTATAATACAGGATGTAACTCAGGATCAGTAATGTAATGTATGTACACAGTGACTGCACCAGCAGAATAGTGAGTGCAGCTCTGGGGTATAATACAGGAGGTAACTCAGGATCAGTAATGTAATGTATGTACACAGTGACTGCACCAGCAGAATAGTGAGTGCAGCTCTGGAGTATGGAGAATCTGATGTGTTGGGGTTGAGAGTCCCAGAGTATGGGGGAAGCACGGGAGAAGTTTTGGATGCGGTTGTAGGAAGAAGAGATGAGGGGAGTAGAGAAGGAGATCTTGTGAGGGTCGGAGGTTGCGTGTAGGTAGGTACCGGGAGACGAGGTCACAGAAGTATGGAGGAAACTGGTTGTGAATGGCTTTGTATGTCATAGTAAGGGTTGTGGAGCATCTTGTTGTTTTTCAGGGTGCACTAGTTTTGGATTGATCCTCTTGTCTGGACTGGCGGTCTTTAATCTATGACTGGGAGTTGTAGTTCTGCTGCAGTTGGTGAACGCTCCACCTTTCCTGACATTTTATATTCATCGTCATTAGAATTCCGGCTTCTTCCCTGTTCTCATGACGTCACCCGTATATGATTTTGGCTGACCTGTTATTCTTCATGCTGTCACGTCTGCCTTTCCCACTCATCACAATGGTTTGGACACAATAACCTTGTAGTCTGACTGCCCGTATCCCTGCAGCATCCTCCTTACTTAAAGTCTCTTGATTCTTAACATTAAATCAATGTGCAAAATTTCCATTAAGATATTCAGGTGCCCCAGCGGTGACAGGCAGACCTAAGCAGATTGTCCTGATCAAAGGGAGACGCTGTTGGATATCGGGGATGATTTATAGCATTTGTCATTTTAATTCGCTCAGTTAAGCGCTTGGAAAACTTTTCCTGAAAGATAACAGTGAGAACTGCACAGACACCTGGAGGGGAAGCAAGGGTTAATTATGATTCTGATGTCTGATCAGCTTTATAAAGATATTGGAGGTGTCCTTACCCAAAAGAGTAGGGGGAGATGAATGGGTTAAATTCCTCTATGGATCCTGCAGATGTATTAGAACCAATAGTAAAATACTGCTATTCTATGGAACCAGCCTACAATAATACTGCTCCTATGTACAAGAATATAACTACTACAATACTGCCCCTATGTACAAGAATATAACTACTACAATACTGCCACTATGTACAAGAATATAACTACTATAATACTGCCTCTATGTACAAGAATATAACTACTATAATACTGCTCCTATGTACAAGAATATAACTACTATAATACTGCTCCTATGTACAAGAATATAACTACAATAATACTTCTCCTATGTACAAGAATATAATTACTATAATACTGCCCCTATGTACAAGAATATAACTACTATAATACTGCCCCTATGTACAAGAATATAACTACTATAATACTGCTCCTATGTACAAGAATATAACTACTATAATACTGCCCCTATGTACAAGAATATAACTACTATAATACTGCCCCTATATACAAGAATATAACTACTATAATAATGCTCCTATGTACAAGAATATAACTACTATAATACTACTCCTATGTACAAGAATATAACTACTATAATACTGCCCCCTATGTACAAGAATATAACTACTATAATACTGCCCCTATATACAAGAATATAACTACTATAATACTGCCCCCTATGTACAAGAATATAACTACAATAATACTTCTCCTATGTACAAGAATATAACTACTATAATACTGCTCCTATGTACAAGAATATAACTACTATAATACTGCTCCCTTTGTACAAGAATATAACTACTATAATACTGCTCCTATGTACAAGAGTATAACTACTATAATACTGCCCGTATGTACAAGAATATAACTACTATAATACTGCTCCCTTTGTACAAGAATATAACTACTATAATACTGCTCCTATGTACAAGAGTATAACTGCTATAATACTGCTCCTATGTACAAGAATATAACTACTATAATACTGCTCCCTTTGTACAAGAATATAACTACTATAATACTGCTCCTATGTACAAGAGTATAACTGCTATAATATTGCTCCTATGTACAAGAATATAACTACAATAATACTGCTCCTATGTACAAGAATATAACTACTATAATACTGCTCCTATGTGCAAGAATATAACTACAATAATACTGCTCCTATGTACAAGAATGTAACTACTATAATACTGCTCTTATGTACAAGAATATAACTACTATAATACTGCTCCTATGTACAAGAATATAATTACTATAATACTGCTCCTATGTACAAGAATATAACTACTATAATACTGCCCCTATGTACAAGAATATAACTACTATAATACTGCCCCTATGTACAAGAATATAATTACTATAATACTGGTCCTATGTACAAGAATATAATTACTATAATACTGCCCCTATGTACAAGAATATAATTACTATAATACTGGTCCTATGTACAAGAATATAACGACTATAATACTGCTCCTATGTACAAGAATATAACTACTATAATACTGCTCCTATGTACAAGAATATTACTACTATAATACTGCTCCTATGTACAAGAATATAACTACTATAATACTGCTCCTATGTACAAGAATATAACTACTATAATACTGCCCCTATGTACAAGAATATAACCACTATAATACTGCCCCTATGTACAAGAATATAACTACTATAATACTGCTCCTATGTACAAGAATATAACTACTATAATACTGCTCCTATGTACAAGAATATAACTACTATAATACTGCTCCTATGTACAAGAATATAACTACTATAATACTGCCCATATGTACAAGAATATAACTACTATAATACTGCCCCATGTACAAGAATATAACTACTATAATACTGCTCCTATGTACAAGAATATAACTACTATAATACTGCCCATATGTACAAGAATATAACTACTATAATACTGCCCCATGTACAAGAATATAACTACTATAATACTGCTCCTATGTACAAGAATATAACTACTATAATACTGCCCATATGTACAAGAATATAACTACTATAATACTGCTCCTATGTACAAGAATATAACTACTATAATACTGCTCCTATGTACAAGAATATAACTACTATAATACTGCCCATATGTACAAGAATATAACTACTATAATACTGCTCCTATGTACAAGAATATAACTACTATAATACTGCCCATATGTACAAGAATATAACTACTATAATACTGCCCCTATGTACAAGAATATAACTACTATAATACTGCTCCTATGTACAAGAATATAACTACTATAATACTGCCCATATGTACAAGAATATAACTACTATAATACTGCTCCTATGTACAAGAATATAACTACTATAATACTGCTCCTATGTACAAGAATATAACTACTATAATACTGCTCCTATGTACAAGAATATAACTACTATAATACTGCTCCTATGTACAAGAATATAACTACTATAAGGGCTCATTTCCACTGGCGAGGAAAACGGACGAGTGCAATCTGATAAAAAATCGGATTGCACTCGGACCAATGTTATTCAATAGGTGTCTTTTCATTTGCGATTTTTTTTCTCAGCCGAAATCGGACTGAGAAAAAAATCGCAGCATGCTGCGTATTGCTGCGATTCTCGGACGAGACTCGCCAATGCAAGTCAATGGGTGCGAGAAAAAAATCGCACAGCACTCGCACCATGCGAGTTCTGTCCGATTTTTACGCACCGGAGTCCTTTGAAAAGCCGGTAATTCAGCGCGGTGTACAGTAAAATCACACTGACAGGTTAGAATAGAGTAGATATATACACATAGAATAGGTATATATACATATATATATGTCAGTGAGACACCTATATATGTATATTTATATTTAATGAAGCGCTAGATAGCATAAAAGCCCCTAATTCAATTGCCGGCTTTTCATTTCTCCTTCACAAACCCGACAGGATATGAGACATGATTACATACAGTAAATCATCTCATATCCCCTTTTTTTTGCATATTCCACACTACTAATGTTAGTAGTGTGTATGTGCAAAATTTCGGCGCTGTACCTATTAAATTTAAGGGTTAAATCGCGGAAAAAATTGGCGTGGGCTCCCGCGCAATTTTCTCCGCCAGAGTGGTAAAGCCAGTGACTGAGGGCAGATATTAATAGCCAGGAGAGGGTCCATGGTTGTTGCCCCCCCCTGGCTACAAACATCTGCCCCCAGCCACCCCAGAAAAGGCACATCCCTTCCCTTTTTGGAAGTGCATTTGAACAGCAAGGTGGCTTGTTGTTGAAGGGAAATAGAGGAAAAAAAATAAATAAATAAATCTTTAAATCTTCAGCATAGCGAGTGTGAGCGAGCTGAGTGTGACTGGAGCGTAAGTGTGGACGGCGGTAAGTGTGACTTGTGACTCAGTGACTTTGGAATCAGGGAGTTTCCAAAGGAGGAATTGCTGTTCCAAGTGTTAATTAATACTTGTATTTTTTTCTTATTTAACGTTTCTGTCTGGTGCAATCCCCATTAGGAAATGTGCTCCACTATTGTTAATGCCATCCAGTGTACATCTTGCCACATGTATGCAGTCCTTGATCAGCCGATCGAGGGTGCATACTGCTGTGCGAGATGTGAGCACGTTGTGCATTTGGAAACCCAGATACTGGATCTAAATGTGCAGCTGGCAACACTGAGATCCATAGACAATATGGAGAGGAGTCTTCTGCTCACAGAGCAGACACTCAATGGGATAGATGAGGGGGGGGATGGTAGGATGGAGCTGCAGGACAGTGAGGCAGTTAGCTGGGTGACAGTTAGGAAGCGGGGTAGAGGGAAGAGTGCCAGGGAGGCTAGTCCTGATCTGGCACACCCCAATAAGTTTGCTAAGTTGGCAGATGAGGGGGGTGCCAGTACAGGGGTAGCACTGCTGCAGCCAGGCATGTCCTCTGAAAGCCGGAGGAGTGACTGCTCCAGTAAGGAGGGAAATAGGGCAGGCCAGACAGGTGCTGGTAGTGGGGGACTCAATTATTAGGGGAACAGATAGGGCAATCTGTCACAAAGACAGGGATCGTCGGACGGTGTGCTGCCTACCTGGCGCTCGAGTCCGACACATCGCTGATCGGGTGGACAGATTACTGGGAGGGGCTGGTGAGGACCCAGCGGTCATGGTGCACATTGGCACAAATGACAAAGTTAGAGGTAGGTGGAAGGTCCTTAAAGATGATTTCAGGGAATTAGGCTGCAAGCTGAAAGCAAGGACCTCCAACGTGGTATTTTCCGAAATACTGCCGGTACCACGTGCCACGCCAGAGAGGCAACGGGAGATTAGGGAGGTTAATAGGTGGCTCAGGAATTGGTGTAGGAAGGAGGGGTTTGGGTTCCTGCAGAACTGGGCCGACTTCTCAGTTGGCTACAGGCTCTACGCTAGGGACGGGCTGCACCTCAATGGGGAAGGTGCAGCTGTGCTGGGGGAGAAAATGGCTAGAAGGTTGGAGGAGTGTTTAAACTAGGGAATGGGGGGGAGGGTATTCATTTTATAGGAGGGGAAGATAGTGCAGATAGAGACCTGGGCACAAATAAGGAAGTTGGGGGTGGCGGTGGCATGGGGGGTGGGGTTAGAACAGTTAGTAATTTAAGAAAGAATAGAGGTACAGAGAGTAACATCAAGTGCATGTATACTAATGCCAGAAGCCTCGCCAACAAAATGGACGAATTAGAACTAATGTTGTTGGAACATAATTATGACATGGTGGGGATATCTGAGACGTGGCTGGATGAGAGCCATGACTGGGCTGTTAACTTGCAGGGCTATAGTCTGTTCAGAAATGACCGTACAGATAAACGAGGGGGAGGGGTGTGTCTGTATGTAAAATCGACCTTAAAACCCATCCTGCGTGATATTATAGGTGAATCTAATGAAAATGTGGAGTCCCTGTGGGTGGAGATAAGGCGAGGGGGAAAAAATAATAAATTACTGTTTGTTATAAATCTCCAAAAATAATGGAAGCAATGGAGAATATCCTCGTAAAGCAAATAGATGAAGCTGCGACTCAAGGAGAAGTCATTATTATGGGGGACTTCAACTACCCTGAAATAGATTGGGGAACAGAAACCTGCAGTTCCAGCAAAGGTAATCGGTTTTTGACAACTATGAGAGACAATTACCTTTCACAACTGGTTCAGGACCCAACAAGAAGGGGGCACTGCTAGACCTAATATTAACCAACAGGCCAGACCGCATATCAAATATAAGGGTTGGGGGTCACTTGGGGAATAGTGATCACAAAATAATAAGTTTTCATGTCTCCTTTAATAAGATGTGTAGTAGAGGGGTGACAAGGACACTAAACTTCAGGAGGGCAAATTTCCAACGGATGAGAGAGGATCTTGGTGCAATTAACTGGGACGATATCCTGAGACACAAAAATACACAAAGAAAATGGGAGACATTTATTAGCATCCTGGATAGGACCTGTGCACAGTATATACCGTATGGGAATAAACATACTAGAAATAGGAGGAAACCAATATGGCTAAATAGAGCTGTAAGGTGCGCAATAAGGGACAAAAAGAAAGCATTTAGAGAATTAAAGGAAGTAGGGAGTGAGGAGGCATTAAATAAATACAGAAAATTAAATAAATTCTGTAAAAAGCAAATCAAGGCAGCAAAGATTGAGACAGAGAGACTCATTGCCAGAGAGAGCAAAAATAACCCCAAAATATTCTTTAACTATATAAATAGTAAGAAACTAAAAAATGATAGTGTTGGCCCCCTTAAAAATAGTCTGGGTGAAATGGTGGATGAGGATGAGGAAAAAGCCAATCTGCTAAATGACTTTTTTTCATCAGTATTTACAAAAGAAAATCCCATGGCAGACAATATGACTAGTGATAAAAATTCCCCATTAAATGTCACCTGCTTAACCCAGCAGGAAGTACGGAGGCGTCTAAAAATCACAAAAATTGACAAATCTCCGGGCCCGGATGGGATACATCCCCGAGTACTGCAGGAACTAAGTACAGTCATTGATAGACCATTATTATTAATCTTTAAAGACTCCATAATAACAGGGTCTGTACCACAGGACTGGCGTATAGCAAATGTGGTGCCAATATTCAAAAAGGGGACAAATACTGAACTCGGTAATTATAGGCCAGTAAGCTTCACCTCTACTGTGGGTAAAATCCTGGAGGGCATTCTAAGGGATGCTATACTGGAGTATCTGAGGAGGAATAACCTCATGACCCAGTATCAGCACGGGTTTACTAGGGACCGTTCATGTCAGACTAATCTGATCAGCTTCTATGAAGAGGTAAGTTCCGGACTGGACCAAGGGAGCCCAGTGGACGTAGTATATATGGACTTTTCCAAAGCTTTTGATACGGTGCCACACAAAAGGTTGTTACATAAAATGAGAGTAATGGGGATAGGGGAAAATATGTGTAAGTGGGTTGAGAGCTGGCTCAGGGATAGGAAACAAAGGGTGGTTATTAATGGTGTACACTCGGACTGGGTCACGGTTAGCAGTGGGGTACCACAGGGGTCAGTATTGGGCCCTCTTCTTTTTAACATATTTATTAATGACCTTGTGGGGGGCATTCAGAGTAGAATTTCAATATTTGCAGATGACACTAAACTCTGCAGGGTAATCAATACAGGGGAGGACAATTTTATATTACAGGCCGATTTATGTAAACTAGAAGCTTGGGCTGATAAATGGCAAATGAGCTTTAATGGGGATAAATGTAAGGTCATGCACTTGGGTAGAAGTAATAAGATGTATAACTATGTGCTTAATTCTAAAACTCTGGGCAAAACCGTCAATGAAAAAGACCTGGGTGTATGGGTGGATGACAAACTCATATTCAGTGGCCAGTGTCAGGCAGCTGCTACAAAGGCAAATAAAATAATGGGATGTATTAAAAGAGGCATAGATGCTCATGAGGAGAACATAATTTTACCTCTATACAAGTCACTAGTGCGACCACACTTAGAATACTGTGCACAGTTCTGGTCTCAGGTGTATAAGAAAGACATAGCTGAACTGGAGCGGGTGCAGAGAAGAGCGACCAAGGTTATTAGAGGACTGGGGGGTCTGCAATACCAAGATAGGTTATTACACTTGGGGCTATTTAGTTTGGAAAAACGAAGACTAAGGGGAGATCTTATGTTAATGTATAAATATATGAGGGGACAGTACAAAGACCTTTCTGATGATCTTTTTAATCATAGACCTGAGACAGGGACAAGGGGGCATCCTCTACATCTGGAGGAAAGAAGGTTTAAGCATAATAACAGACGCGGATTCTTTACTGTAAGAGCAGTGAGACTATGGAACTCTCTGCCGTATGATGTTGTAATGAGTGATTGATTACTTACATTTAAGAGGGGACTGGATACCTTTCTGGAAAAGTATAAAATTACAGGGTATATATATTAGATTCCTTGATAAGGCGTTGATCCAGGGAACTAGTCTAATTGCCGTGTGTGGGGTCGGGAAGGAATTTTTTTCCCCATGATGGAGCTTACTCTTACCACATGGGTTTTTTTTGCCTTCCCCTGGATCAACATGTTAGGGCATGCTAGGCTATGGGTTGAACTAGATGGACTTAAAGTCTTCCTTCAACCTTAATAACTATGTAACTATGTAACTATCTGGAAGATGCGCCTATTCTGGCACTTGGCCACTCTCTTCCCACTCCTGTGTAGCGGTGGGATATGGGGTAATGAAGGGTTAATGCCACCTTGCTATTGTAAGGTGACATTAAGCCTGATTAGTAATGGAGAGGCGTCAATTATGACACCTATCCATTATTAATCCAATTGCATGAAAGGGTAATAAAAACACACACATGATTAAAAAGTATTTTAATGAAATAAACACACAGGTTGTTTTAATATTTTATTGCTCCCTCAATCCATGTGTAGACCCTCGCTTGGAAAAAAAATAAACCAACAATATACATACCTTCAGATGACTTGTCACGTCCCACGAGGTAATCCATCTGAAGGGGTTAAAATATTTTACAAGCAGGAGCCCTGCTATAATGCAGCTGTGCTCGTGCTTGTAAGCCCCGGGGAATGAAGGAAATGTAGGTCAATGACCTATAGTTACCTTTAGTCGCGGTAAGGCGCCCCCTGGTGGATGTCCTCATGAACAGCAGCCTGGGAACTTTTTCCCACGCTCGAGGTCATATGAGGACAACCAGCAGGGGGCGCATCACCGCGACTGAAGGTAACTATAGGTCATTGACCTACATTTCCTTCATTCCCCGGGGCTTACAAGCACGAGCACAGCTGCATTATAGCAGGGCTCCTGCTTGTAAAATATTTTAACCCCTTCAGATGGATTACCTCGTGGGACGTGACAAGTCATCTGAAGGTATGTATATTGTTGGTTTATTATTTTTCCAAGCGAGGGTCTACACATGGATTGAGAGAGCAATAAAATATTAAAACAACCTGTGTGTTTATTTCATTAAAATACTTTTTAATCGTGTGTGTGTGTGTGGTTTTTACCCTTTCATACAATTGGATTATTAATGGATAGGTGTCATAATTGACGCCTCTCCATTATTAATCTGGCTTAATGTTACCTTTCAATAGCAAGGTGGCATTAACCCTTCATTACCCCATATCCCACCGCTACACAGGAGTGGGAAGAGAGTGGCCAAGTGCCAGAATAGGCGCATCTTCCAGATGTGCCTTTTCTGGGGTGGCTGGGGGCAGATGTTTGTAGCCACGGGGGGGCCAATAACCATGGACCCTCTCCTGGCTATTAATATCTGCCCTCAGTCACTGGCTTTACCACTCTGGCGGAGAAAATTGCGCAGGAGCCCACGCCATTTTTTTCCGCAAATTAACCCTTAAATTTAATAGCTACAGCGCCGAAATTTTGCACATACACACTACTAACATTAGTAGTGTGGAATATGCAAAAAAAAGGGGGATATGAGATGGTTTACTGTATGTAAACCATGTCTCATATCCTGTCGGGTTTGTGAAGGAGAAATGAAAAGCCGGCAATTGAATTAGCGGCTTTAATGCTATCTTGCACTGCATTAAATATAAATATACATATATACATGTCTCACTGACATATATATATGTATATATACCTATTCTATGTGTATATATCTACTCTATTCTAACCTGTCAGTGTGATTTTACTGTACACAGCACTGATTTGCCGGCTTTTCAAAGGACACCGGTGCGTACAAATCGGACAGTAATACGGATGTCATACGTATGATGCGATTAAAAATCGCATTGCACTCGCATTGCACTCGCATGACACTCGCATGACAATCGCATACGTTACATCCGTTTTTTCGGTCCAGATTACGGACCGATTTGTCTCTCGCCAGTGGAAATGAGCCCTAATACTGCCCCTATGTACAACAATATAACTACTATAATACTGCCTCTATGTACAAGAATATAACTACTATAATACTGCTCCCTATGTACAAGAATATAACTACTATAATACTGCTCCTATGTACAAGAATATAACTACTATAATACTGCCCCTATGTACAAGAATATAACTACTATAATACTGCTCCTATGTACAAGAATATAACTACTATAATACTGCCCCTATGTACAAGAATATAACTACTATAATACTGCCTCTATGTACAAGAATATAACTACTATAATACTGCTCCCTATGTACAAGAATATAACTACTATAATACTGCTCCTATGTACAAGAATATAACTACTATAATACTGCTCCTATGTACAAGAATATAACTACTATAATACTGCCCCATGTACAAGAATATAACTACTATAATACTGCTCCTATGTACAAGAATATAACTACTATAATACTGCCCCATGTACAAGAATATAACTACTATAATACTGCCCCATGTACAAGAATATAACTACAATAATACTGCCCCTATATACAAGAATATAACTACTATAATACTGCTCCTATGTACAAGAATATAACTACTATAATAATGCTCCTATGTACAAGAATATAACTACTATAATACTGCTCCTATGTACAAGAATATAACTACTATAATACTGCTCCTATATACAAGAATATAATTACTATAATACTGCTCCTATGTACAAGAATATAACTACTATAATACTGCTCCTATGTACAAGAATATAACTACTATAATAATGCTCCTATGTACAAGAATATAACTACTATAATACTGCTCCTATGTACAAGAATATAACTACAATAATACTGCTCCTATGTACAAGAATATAACTACTATAATACTGCTCCTATGTACAAGAATATAACTACTATAATACTGCTCCTATGTACAAGAATACAACTACTATAATACTGCTCCTATGTACAGGAATATAACTAATATAATGTTTTCCGTAATGGATTGTCCTCCTGAGTTTGGTGAGTTTCAGTGCTCATTTTGAAACTTTTCTTCTTTCAGGGAAGGAACTTTGAAAGTTGGGGACAGGATTTTGTGTGTGGACGGTATCGCTCTACACAATGTTCCTCTCTGTGACGCTCTGAACATTCTCCGTCAGTGCAGCCAGGAGGCAGTCTTCCAGATTGAATATGATGTCGCTCTTATGGGTGAGCTTGTGTTTCTTGGGTTGGAAATGCAGTTTACTCTACGATATTCAACTTTACAAAAGGCAAAGCTTATATAAGAATTTAGATAAAATCAATACTGGAAAAAATATATTGGGGAGCTCCCCCTAGTGGTGACTACAGACAGAATCTTATCATTTGGGGCATACATAGAAATCATGGGGCCCCTTAGCAGAAATTATTTTTGCCCCCTCCACCTCACCCCCAAAATAGAAGCCTTAATATTCAGCGTGGTAACAGAAAGGCATACCTCACAACTTTGCATCCCTTGCAAAGTCGTTCTCCATACAGTATTAAGGGCACCACATAGTCTGCCATGCAATATTATTGGCACCACATGGTCCTGAAAAAAAAACAACACACGGAGATGCTTACCTGTCTAACTAGGCCTCCATACAAATGCACTATCATGGTGCAGCGAACCCAAGGAAAATGGCAACTGCACAGGTGCAATAATACCAAATGAGACAGCCAGAAAAAATAGAATCTGCAAAGAAATAGAATCTGTATGTGGCAATGTTCACTGAAGGATTGCAGAGCATCTGGTTCTCAGCCTATTAATGACGCCCTATGGCGGGCTGCCCAGTGCTAACTATAATGCATCCTGTGTGAACAGAGGCCACAGTTTACAGAACCATTTGGGCCCAACTTCACCCTGAAAAAATATATAAAGTGCACAAAAACATATCAATTTATGTAAGGTATTGGTTGATATTCTGGCCATAATACGTAAGCTGGTAACCCGTGTCAAGGGTCCTTACACTTGCCAGTCCTACTCTAACATAAACACGAGATTCATTAATAGGTTGAGAACCAGATGTTCTGCATTCCTTGTGTGAATATTTTTTCTTCCTCCATGCCATATTATGGGAACCGGTTAGTTCTCCATATAGTATAATGACCTCACATAGTGCTCCATACATTAAAAATAAACAAATACTCACCTCTCCCCATTCCTTGCTGCAGCGGTCTCTGCAGTCTTCAGTCTTCTGTCCTACAGAATACAGGATCTTATCATGTATCTCTGTATACAGAGAGCTCCCCCTAGTGGTGACTGCAGACAGGATCTTATCATGTATCTCTGTATACAGGGAGCTCCCCCTAGTGGTGGCTGCAGACAGGATCTTATCATGTATCTCTGTATACAGGGAGCTCCCCCTAGTGGTGACTGCAGACAGAATCTTATCATGTATCTCTGTATACAGGGAGCTCCCCCTAGTGGTGGCTGCAGACAGGATCTTATCATGTATCTCTGTATACGGGGAGCTCCCCCTAGTGGTGGCTGCAGACAGGATCTTATCATGTATCTCTGTATACGGGGAGCTCCCCCTAGTGGTGGCTGCAGACAGAATCTTATCATGTATCTCTGTATACAGAGAGCTCCCCCTAGTGGTGGCTGCAGACAGAATCTTATCATGTATCTCTGTATACAGGGAGCTCCCCCTAGTGGTGGCTGCAGACAGGATCTTATCATGTATCTCTGTATACAGGGAGCTCCCCCTAGTGGTGGCTGCAGACAGGATCTTATCATGTATCTCTGTTTACAGGGAGCTCCCTCTAGTGGTGGCTGCAGACAGGATCTTATCATATATCTCTGTATACAGGGAGCTCCTCCTAGTGGTGGCTGCAGACAGGATCTTATCATGTATCTCTGTATACAGGGAGCTCCCCCTAGTGGTGTCTGCAGACAGGATCTTATCATGTATCTCTGTATACAGGGAGCTCCCCCTAGTGGTGTCTGCAGACAGGATCTTATCATGTATCTCTGTATACAGGGAGCTCCCCCTAGTGGTGGCTGCAGACAGGATATTATCATGTATCTCTGTATACAGGGAGCTCCCCCTAGTTGTGGCTGCAGACAGGATCTTATCATGTATCTCTGTATACAGGGAGCTCCCCCTAGTGGTGGCTGCAGACAGGATCTTATCATGTATCTTTGTATACAGGGAGCTCCCCCTAGTGGTGGCTGCAGACAGGATCTTATCATGTATCTCTGTATACAGGGAGCTCCCCCTAGTTGTGGCTGCAGACAGGATCTTATCATGTATCTCTGTATACAGGGAGCTCCCCCTAGTTGTGGCTGCAGACAGGATCTTATCATGTATCTCTGTACACAGGGAGCTCCCCCTAGTGGTGTCTGCAGACAGGATCTTATCATGTATCTCTGTATACAGGGAGCTCCCCCTAGTGGTGACTGCAGACAGGATCTTATCATGTATCTCTGTATACAGGGAGCTCCCCCTAGTGGTGTCTGCAGACAGGATCTTATCATGTATCTTTGTATACAGGGAGCTCCCCTTAGTGGTGTCTGCAGACAGGATCTTATCATGTATCTCTGTATACAGGGAGCTCCTCCTAGGGGTGGCTGCAGACAGGATCTTATCATGTATCTCTGTATACAGGGAGCTCCCCCTAGTCGTGGCTGCAGACAGGATCTTATCATGTATGTCTGTATACAGGGAGCTCCCCCTAGTTGTGGCTGCAGCCAGGATCTTATCATGTATCTGTGTATACAGGGAGCTCCCCCTAGTTGTGGCTGCAGACTGGATCTTATCATGTATCTCTGTATACAGGGAGCTTCCCCTAGTGGTGGCTGCAGACAGGATCTTATCATGTATCTCTGTATACAGGGAGCTCCCCCTAGTTGTGGCTGCAGACTGGATCTTATCATGTATCTCTGTATACAGGGAGCTTCCCCTAGTGGTGGCTGCAGACAGGATCTTATCATGTATCTCTGTATACAGGGAGCTCCATAGTGGTGGCTGCAGACAGGATCTTATCATGTATCTCTGTTTACAGGGAGCTCCCTCTAGTGGTGGCTGCAGACAGGATCTTATCATGTATCTCTGTATACAGGGAGCTCCCCCTAGTGGTGACTGCAGACAGGATCTTATCATGTATCTCTGTATACAGGGAGCTCCTCCTAGTAGTGGCTGCAGACAGAATCTTATCATGTATCTCTGTATACAGGGAGCTCCCCCTAGTGGTGGCTGCAGACAGGATGTTATCATGTATCTCTGTATACAGGGAGCTCCCCCTAGTGGTGGCTGCAGACAGGATCTTATCATGTATCTCTGTATACAGGGAGCTCCCCCTAGTGGTGGCTGCAGACAGGATCTTATCATGTATATCTGTGTGTAGGGCGCTCCCCCTAGTGGTGTCTGCAGACAGGATCTTATCATGTATCTCCTTATACAGGGAGCTCCCCCTAGTGGTGACTGCAGACAGAATCTTATCATGTATATCTGTGTGTAGGGAGCTCCCCCTAGTGGTGTCTGCAGACAGGATCTTATCATGTATCTCTGTATACAGGGAGCTCCCCCTAGTGGTGGCTGCAGACAGGATCTTATCATGTATCTCTGTGTATAGGGAGCTCCCCCTAGTGGTGGCTGCAGACAGGATCTTATCATGTATCTCTGTATACAGGGAGCTCCTCCTAGTAGTGGCTGCAGACAGGATCTTATCATGTATCTCTGTATACAGGGAGCTCCCCCTAGTGGTGGCTGCAGACAGGATCTTATCATGTATCTCTCTATACAGGGAGCTCCTCCTAGTAGTGGCTGCAGACAGAATCTTATCATGTATCTCTGTATACAGGGAGCTCCCCCTAGTGGTGGCTGCAGACTGGATCTTATCATGTATCTCTGTATACAGGGAGCTCCCCCTAGTGGTGACTGCAGACAGGATCTTATCATGTATCTCTGTATTCAGGGAGCTCCCCCTAGTGGTGACTGCAGACAGGATCTTATCATGTATCTCTCTATACAGGGAGCTCCTCCTAGTAGTGGCTGCAGACAGAATCTTATCATGTATCTCTGTATACAGGGAGCTCCCCCTAGTGGTGGCTGCAGACTGGATCTTATCATGTATCTCTGTATACAGGGAGCTCCCCCTAGTGGTGGCTGCAGACAGGATCTTATCATGTATCTCTGTATACAGGGAGCTCCCCCTAGTGGTGGCTGCAGACAGGATCTTATCATGTATCTCTGTATACAGGGAGCTCCCCCTAGTGGTGGCTGCAGACAGGATCTTATCATGTATCTCTGTATACAGGGAGCTCCCCTAGTGGTGACTGCAGACAGAATCTTATCATGTATCTCTGTGTATAGGGAGCTCCCCCTAGTGGTGGCTGCAGACAGAATCTTATCATGTATCTCTGTATACAGGGAGCTCCCCCTAGTGGTGGCTGCAGACAGAATCTTATCATGTATCTCTGTATACAGGGAGCTCCCCCTAGTGGTGGCTGCAGACAGAATCTTATCATGTATCTCTGTATACAGGGAGCTCCCCCTAGTGGTGGCTGCAGACTGGATCTTATCATGTATCTCTGTATACAGGGAGCTCCCCCTAGAGGTGGCTGCAGACAGGATCTTATCATGCATCTCTGTATACAGGGAGCTCCCCCTAGTGGTGGCTGCAGACTGGATCTTATCATGTATCTCTGTATACAGGGAGCTCCCCCTAGAGGTGGCTGCAGACAGGATCTTATCATGCATCTCTGTATACAGGGAGCTCCCCCTAGTGGTGACTGCAGACAGGATCTTATCATGTATCTCTGTATACAGGGAGCTCCCCCTACTGGTGGCTGCAGACAGGATCTTATCATGTATCTCTGTATACAGGGAGCTCCCCCTAGTGGTGGCTGCAGACAGGATCTAATCATGTATCTTTGTATAGAGGGAGCTCCCCCTAGTGGTGGCTGCAAACAGGATCTTATCATGTATCTCTGTATACAGGGAGCTCCCCCTAGTGGTGACTGCAGACAGGATCTTATCATGTATCTCTGTATACAGGGAGCTCCCCCTAGTGGTGGCTGCAGACAGGATCTTATCATGTATCTCTGTATAGAGGGAGCTCCCCCTAGTGGTGGCTGCAGACAGGATCTTATCATGTATCTCTGTATACAGGGAGCTCCCCCTAGTGGTGGCTGCAGACAGGATCTTATCATGTATCTCTGTGTATAGGGAGCTCCCCCTAGTGGTGGCTGCAGGGAGATAGTTATGTGATAACTTTCTATCTCTACACAGTAGATTCTCCCCTCTATAGTAAATACTGTAATAATTGGTGCGCTGTAGGATTGTATGTGGTTGGCGTCTTCTTCGCTGGTAGGGATTTCAGTCGTGGCTGGTGACTTTCTATACAGCAGTGCAGGCGGGGGGAAGGGACTTTTCTTACTGTGGTGTTTGTGCCAGTCCTGGCAAGTTGTTCTCCTCACTTCACTAGGGACAGAACGGCAGATTACTGATGCTTTTCGCTAGGAGTCATTTAACAAGTTGGAACCCTCCAAGGCGCAGTCACCCCACTTATCATCTGATGCAGGAAATTAATTGATTGGAGCAGTTCCAGCATCTTCTCTGTGGACTCCAGTAAAGAGCGAGTAACTCGTGGAGGACTGAACTCGTGTGCTCTGGTTTATGTTCTAGGTCATTGTGTAGTGGTGTATATACAATATAAGCCTCTATCTGTCTACAAAGACCGACCAGCACCTGTGTGAACAGGTGGCCACGAATACGGCCGCCTCTGTGAGCACTGAGATGTGTGGAAATATTAACTGTATGGACGTTACACTGCATTACTGCTATAGAATATACTGATAAAATGAAGGTGCACAAATTGTTCAGTTCATGAGCGCCCACCAGACACGACAAGGAGACCTCTCTCTCTGAATGGACCCTAACCTAATATTTATCAGACATGCCTCGCCCGGCAGCTGGTGACGACCTCCATATTTCGCTGAGCTCCTTGTGTCCGACTAAGACTGGTTTTAATTAGCTCTGGATCCTTCTTGCCCCTTAGATTTGTGGCTTTAGCCCAGGAGAGACAGGTCTGATAAATATTAGCTCATCCCTATCAACGTGAGGTCACCTAGTTGTGCCTGGTGGGCTCACACTAATTGACCAATTTGTGCACCAAGTACCTTCATTTTGTAGGTATATTCTATATGGCAGCGATGTCGTTTATATTCGATGTTTGCTCAGAGTATACATTGGCTCTCACAGAGGCGGCTCTTTGTATCCAGTCATTAGTCTAATCTATTACTATCTGTATCTTCACCAGACACTGTGACAAACGCATCAGGACCTCTGCTAGTGGAAATAGCCAAGACGCCAGGATCCACGCTAGGAATATCTCTTAGCACTGGCACTCACCGCAACAAGCAAGTCATAATTATCGACAAAGTCAAGCCTGCCAGTGTGGTTGACCGGTAAGTATTTCCCAGGGAAAGTCATCTACATTACTGATCCTGTACTGATCCTGAGTTACCTCCTGCATTATACTCCAGAGCTGCACTCACTATTCTGCTGGTGCAGTCACTGTGTACATACATTACATTACTGATCCTGAGTTACCTCCTGTATTATACTCCAGAGCTGCACTCACTATTCTGCTGGTGCAGTCACTGTGTACATTACATTACTGATCCTGAGTTACATCCTGTATTATACCCCAGAGCTGCACTCACTATTCTGCTGGTGCAGTCACTGTGTACATACATTACATTACTGATCCTGAGTTACCTCCTGTATTGTACTCCAGAGCTGCACTCACTATTCTGCTGGTGCAGTCACTGCGTACATACATTACATTACTGATCCTGAGTTACATCCTGTATTGTACTCCAGAGCTGCACTCACTATTCTGCTGGTGCAGTCACTGTGTACATACATTACATTACTGATCCTGAGTTACATCCTGTATTATACCCCAGAGCTGCACTCACTATTCTGCTGGTGCAGTCACTGTGTACATACATTACATTACTGATTCTGAGGTACATCCTGTATTATACCCCAGAGCTGCCCTCACTATTCTGCTGGTGCAGTCACTGTGTACATTACATTACTGATCCTGAGTTACATCCTGTATTATACCCCAGAGCTGCACTCACTATTCTGCTGGTGCAGTCACTGTGTACATACATTACATTACTGATCCTGAGTTACATCCTGTATTATACCCCAGAGCTGCACTCACTATTCTGCTGGTGCAGTCACTGTGTACATACATTACATTACTGATTCTGAGTTACATCCTGTATTATACCCCAGAGCTGCCCTCACTATTCTGCTGGTGCAGTCACTGTGTACATTACATTACTGATCCTGAGTTACATCCTGTATTATACCCCAGAGCTGCACTCACTATTCTGCTGGTGCAGTCACTGTGTACATACATTACATTACTGATCCTGAGTTACCTCCCGTATTATACTCCAGAGCTGCACTCACTATTCTGCTTATGCAGCAGGAAATATTGGGAGATTTACACTTTAATTCTGTATAACGCTAGTGATTATCTTGACTTTATGTTTTGTGTCCGCCACAATGAATGCTGCTCCACCTGCGTGCTGACAAGTTCTCTCCCTGTACAGACGCTTGGTGCAGTACATTTTGCTTTTTCTGCAGGACTTAGTAAGGGACAGTCATTTTCCTGATTTCGGGTGCTGACTTTCCCTTGGTGGATCTTAGCCGGTAGACACAAAATACCTGACTGCGCCCCCTTGTTTTGCAGGTGCGGCGCCCTTCACCCCGGTGACCACATCCTCTCCATAGACGGCACCAGTACGGAGCATTGCACTGTGATGGAGGCGACGCAGCTGCTCGCGAGCACCACGGAGAATGTGAAGCTGGAGATCCTCCCGGCACATCACAGCCGGCTCTCTCTGAGGCCGCCAGAGACTGGTCAGTCCATGAGCTCACTGCATGCGGAGACCCCTGGGTGCCATGTGACGGGATCTCAGGCTGGCCCGGTGAAGGTCGGAGCCGGCTGCCTGCAGTCAGCCTGCGGAGGAAAACTCTTCTCGTCCATGAAGGGCTGTTGTCTGACGGGGCAAGGTTGGCGCGATGTTCTGCGGGATATAGCCCACGACATTGGATCTGACCGCAGCTTTAAAGGGTGAAATTACTGCCAATGAGAACAAGACGTAGGAGATTACCTGCGCAGTGGGGCGGCTCTCACCTGGGGCGTTATTCGTGGCCCCATCCATTGTGAAAACATGACGCCATGTAATGGTGACCCGACCGCAGCTGCGCAGACCTCGTCTCTGGGGATGAGAAGATAAGCGGCTGCAGGACATGTTACCGCTTATCCCAAAGGGAACTATAGAATCTGTTAGAAATGCAATGTATCACACGCCTCCCGGGTCACTGTGGTGGAGCAGCGGGGATAATCTGCCATCATCTACTTGTCTTATTTTCTCCAGCCACATCCAGAGCTGCATTCATAGTTCAGTTACAGGATGCATCGTTCTGACAGACACTGAATGTGTGAGTGTATGTGCGTTCATTGCTCCCCACAGTGCACCACGTGCAGGGCCGTGTCAGGAGGCGGCAGAATCCTGCTCGCAGCTCTGGATGTGACTGGAGTAATTCTCAGTATACCATACAGGCCTTTGCACTGGTGATTTATTCTTGGCTATTTTTATGTTCATCGTTATATCGATTATCCAGTTTTCTTCTTTTAATTTTTCCAGTTAAAGTGCAAAAAAGTGAGCACCACCACTGCTGGGACCCCTGCATCAACTACTGTCACACGCACCACCCAGGGCACTGCAAGACCCCCACCTGGAACCCCAGCTCGAATCAGGACTACTGTAAATGTAGGTGCACCGTGCCCCACGAGACACCACCATGGTAGAGCTGTATTCGCAGTTCTGCTGGTTGTTACTGGGAACAGTCAGGAAGTTGGTGGCCAGACAAGCCCCTTAGTAGCCGACTGGAGCCGCCGTAGGGAGGTTGTGGGGACCTTTCTCTATATAAGTTCCTGGCCTTGGAATTTCTACTCTAAAAAGTGTCATCTTTACACCAAACTGGTTGCAGCCACTGAACAAGCAGGGGGTGCTGGGAGATTTCAGCTCTGAATTAAGAATTCTGACAGCTTTTTCTGATCCAAGTGATGTAAAATTCTCAACGTGTTTTCCATTATAATTAAAGCCTTGAATCTGATTTTAACCCTTCCTTATCTGCAGCCTTGGTCGCCACCAACTTCTCTTCCTCTTCCTCAGCCGGAACCCCAGGGTTTAGTAGCAGCCAGAATTCCAATACCCTTCCCCGCTCTGCACATCAGATGAGCCCGAGGACCACCATGACCCGCCGGCGGCAGCGTAGGAAAGACCATAAAAGCTCATGTAAGGGCTCTGCTCAGTACCTATGTGGTCGTCATCAAATAGGTTGTGTGTCTTAAAGGGACGGCATCAACATGCATACATACATGCATCACTCTTACAGGGCCGAAGTGGCCCTCGGGGGTGCTTGCTGTGTGAGTGGGGGGAGACTAGAACATAATGGAGGCGCCATAGCACTTATATACATGGCGACTCTTCATCTCCTGTCTCCTCAGTATCCTTGGCTTCCAGCACTGTGGGCCCCGGCGGACAAATCATACATACAGAAATCACAGAGATTGTCCTGCGGGGCGACCCTTTAAATGGATTTGGCATTCAGCTGCAGGGAGGAATATTTGCCACAGAGACCCTGTCTTCTCCTCCGCTGATCCGATTCATCGAGCCAGACAGCCCTGCCGAGAGGTGAGATGCTCTGCAGCCGAGAGGTGAGATGCTCTGCAGCTTCTGTGCTCCTTGTGACAACTGAGCCGAGCTCATGTTCACGTCACGAAGGTGGTTGTCGCCTTTCAAGGCTTCCGTATCCCTCCTTTGGTGCGTATTAATGAGACTTCCCCTTTCAGTGGTGCTAATAACAGAGAGGGCTGGATCATGTGTTTTGGTTGGGGTTCCTCTTTAGTCCCATATCCCCTGTTGATCTGCAGGTTTCTAGGGGCTTCAGCAGCGAGTTCAGACCCTGACACTTTGTGCAGCACGTGTGGACCAGAAGGCGGCCATGTCTGCTGGTCGCCCCCCCACAAGGATCTATATCTCTGCTGCCGCCCTGGGCAATAATTGACTGCAAATTTTAATTAGCTTCTGTAGCGACCACCCAGGAACAATTCCATTTTCCTTGTCATCTGGTCCGGTTTCTGGTCGCGTTGCTTCCAAATAATTAAATCACGGCGGTCGTTGCTGCTCCATCATCGGTATCGGGGTCAGGCCTCGGCCCCAGGGGCAGACACCGGGCTGTGGAGGGCGACCCCGCTGATAATGACCTGATCTGGCCCCGGTCATCGCTCCCCCTCCTCTCATACCCGCTGGGATCCATTATGTCCTCGCCTGACAAGGACGACCTGATCTCACCTTCAGAATGGGAAGATTTCGTTATCATTTTGCACCTTTTTTTTTAGGTATTTGCATAGGGGACAATGGAACCTGGACATGTGCCGTGGCCACTAGAACAGATTTGGAGGAGCACGAGTGGGGTGGGGGGCATCGTTTGGTGGCACGGATGCACTCTGTAAATAGCAGTAGATGTAGTGTGTCCTTCCAGCAGCCTGTCCACTTGTAGGTAGGTAACCTTACTCTGCCCCCCTCTTAACCTGGTCATGGACCCCAATGGTTAGATTGGCTGCCTATGGAAATTGTCTGTAGCATTTACAAAATCTGAAAATGCTTGTTGGGTTCAAAGGTTACTTGTCAATCTCCTGGTTGAGGGCCATTTTTATTGGTGATGGTGATTACTTCTGTGTACGGGGCTTGCAGAATATGTTGCTGATATTTGTGCAACAGGAGATACAAATGATAAGGAACCTTAAAAAAAAAGTGCCATCTAGTGGCTTTGTCATGTTACTGCATGCTTTTGCATCTACTGACAGTACTACACTGCCATCTAGTGGCTATGTCTTGTTACTGCATGCTTTTGCATCTACTGACAGTACTACAATGCCATCTAGTGGTCAATCGCTGCTGTTGACTATTGTGACTGCGATGACATGCTGCATTATTTTTACAAACCAATGTTTGCACCAGAATGTGTAATGGCAGTCAGGTCTGATTACTGCAGTTTTTTTATTTACTTTCCTCCCTATTGGGTTTGGATTTGGCCTTTTTTTTAGGTTCTCCATAGAAGACTATGGGGGAGAGGAGGCAATGCATCAAAAATGCTCAGTTTTAACAGCACCTCTAATACCTTCCCACTGTCCCCATATGCCAGGTATGGCGTGATCTCCGGAGCCTCTGAGCACGCTCCATATAACTGCTCCTAATTTTTTTTCACCACTAAAATTTTAAAAAACACTACAACTTTATCATTGTAATCGTACTGACTTATGTTTCCGCTATGTGGGAACATGGCCTTAAACTGACTATAAACATTTGTAATAAGTCCTCCATGCCAAAGACCACGTACCCCGCAAAATTATAAGAGCAGAAGTTGTTTCATGGCGCTCGACAGGACTGCAGTCATTTGTCAGCAAAGCCAAAAACTGCTAGAAGAGAAAAACACAGAACCGGTCCTAAATCCACCAGTACAGCCGGCTTTAATGTCTGACGGCCATTAATGGTGAGAAGAATCCCTTTAATTCTTAGGACAATGGTGGGTTTAAACGATGCTAACCCATTATAGCGCAGCACAGATGGTGTGAATGGATCCGTATAGTCGGGGGCTCGCAGCTTTTCGATCATTGTGATTCCCGTTCTCCAGGTGCGGCCTCCTGCAGGTGGGGGACAGACTGCTCTCTATCAATGGGATCCTCACTGAGGACGGGACCCTGGAGGAAGCCAATCAGCTCCTGCGGGACGCCGCGCTGTCCAATAAAGTCGTCCTGGAGATTGAATACGATGTGGCTGGTGAGTTAGGAGGGATGGTGGCTATAAGTCTGTGCACCCCCACAGGTCACATCACAATGCAAGCTGCAAGAGGCTGGGAAATCGGCTTGTGGGTGCAGATGCAACAGACGGCGTGTGGGTTTGTGTGCACACACTGACTGCTGCCGTCTGCGTCTATTGACGCCTGATATCTTACACAGCAAACACAAATGTATCGTGGGATGTTCTGTCCTCACTAAGCTTTAAAGGGACGCTGCGGATGAGACCTATGCACCAATGATGCAGGGCCCGGGGGAGGGGAATCCTATGGGGCCGTGTCCTTCCACCATTGTGTCGTCTTCTGTGGCGAGATCTGTGTTAATGATCCGGTTTCCATTACTGATTCGCCCTTTTCCTGATTTCTCCAAGAGTCTGTGGTTCCCAGCAGTGGTACCTTCCATGTTAAGCTGCCAAAAAAGCGAGGCGTAGAGCTGGGCATCACCATCAGCTGTGAGTATTGTGGGGGTGCCTGTCACTATTAAAGGGATCTTCCACTTGTTTAATACTTTCTGTCCGAGTGACTATAGATATTCTGGAAGCTGAGATATATGGAGCTGTTTGCGCAGTATGCAAAAATTGTATTTGTGGGACAGCTTTATGGAGAATAACAGCCCCCTATACAGTCACCCGTCACCAGGGTCCGGCATAGAATATTCCAGACTAATGGATGAGCTGACCCCCCCACTAATGCCTTTATGTCCCCAGAAACCATCAGTAAACCTCACTGCTTGTGGCTATAGGAAATCATTATGTATCATGCGAGTGATTAGTCGCCCGCTGCCGCTCAGGGCGCGAGATTCTGTAATGCGGAGACTTGTATTCCCACCGCTGCCGTCGTGTCACAGGACGCGGCCACCGCAGCCTCCCCGTCTGGTGTCCCCCCCCTCGTTAATCATCTCCAAACCGGGGGCCCCAGCGGAGAGGACACTGAATTAATGAGACGTTTATTATCCGCACGCAATCGATCTCCTCTTGTATTTTTCTTGCCGCTCTTCCTGTCCCTGCGGAAAGAGAAGTCCCGAGATTTATTATCTCTCCATCCCGGGGCATCCAGGACCGGCGTCTGGAATAACAATGTGCCAGCTCGCTGCATGTAAAGCAATGCCATGTATGTGGGGACATGGGGCAAGTAAGCGGCTCCTGCATCTTAAGGTACCGTCACACTAAGCGACGCTGCAGCGATATCGACAACGATGCCGATCGCTGCAGCGTCGCTGTGTGGTCGCTGGAGAGCTGTCACACAGACCGCTCTCCAGCGACCAACGATGCCGAAGTCCCTGGGTAACCAGGGTAAACATCGGGTTACTAAGCACAGGGCCGCGCTTAGTAACCCGATGTTTACCCTGGTTACCAGTGTAAATGTAAAAAAACCAAAACACTACTTACATTGCCGTGTCTGTCGCGTCCCCCGGCGTCCGCTTCCCTGCACTGTGTAAGCGCCGGCCCTAACAGCAGAGCGGTGACGTCACCGCTGTGCTCTGCTTTACGGCCGGCACCGACACATTCAGTGCAGGAAGCTCTGAGCAGCAGCGCGGACGCCGGGGGACGTGACAGACATCAGAGGGTGAGTATGTACTGTTTTTTTATTTACTTTTACAATGGTAACCAGGGTAAATATCGGGTTACTAAGCGCAGCCCTGCGCTTAGTAACCCGATATTTACCCTGGTTACCATTGTAAAACATCGCTGGTATCGTTGCTTTTGCTGTCAAACACGACGATACACGCCGATCTGACGACCAAATAAAGTTCTGGACTTTCAGCAACGACCAGCGATATCACAGCAGGATCCAGATCGCTGCTGCGTGTCAAACACAACGATATCGCTATCCAGGACGCTGCAACGTCACGGATCGTTGTCGTTCTCGTTGCAAAGTCGTTTAGTGTGACGGTACCTTTCGAGACAGACCATGGGGCCCCTGGGGGAGAGGGGGCCCGGCTCTGGTTGGCCCCATCCTCTTCTGCCCTGACATCATTTTGATCTTTGCTATAGCGCCCCCTGTCTTCAGGCCACAGAGTGGAAAGACGCTCTTTTTCTGTGGTTTGCTGTGCACTTGTGCAAAAATGGTGCCAGAAGTCAAGGAGGGAGGGAGTGTGCTGTGGCTCCACGCTTTACATGTACAATCGGGCGAGCGCCTCTTCCACCTCCGTTGGTTCAGAGCTTTGATAAGTGGCCCTGACCCGTGCGAGGTAGCGCCGCTTGTCACCGTTTTGGCCCGTTCTTTACCGCCCCTGTGATACCAGGCGGCTATGACTATTGTGTGTGACTGATGCAAACGCCGCACTGACTGTTACCATTCTGCTTTATTATCAGCCAGCAGAAAACCCGGCGAGCCTCTAATTATATCGGACATCAAGAAGGGCAGCGTCGCTCACAGGTGCGGTCACGTGTCGGCCTCTGATAGTCATAATGTCCTGACACTTCGTTACAATGTATCAGTCCGGGGTGCAGGCACTTGAGCTCACAGACTTGTAGTGAACCCTCAGCTGGGAGAAACGTTTTACCTGCACTGATACATTGTAACAAGACAAGAGAGATTCCTGCTACGTATGTGCTCAGCTTACAGAGGATTGTCTCGACTGGATGCAATTGTAACAAACCCTCTGCTGTGAGAACTATTAGGTCTGTATGGTTTATCAGCCTTTGGGTGCAAATAAAAATGTTTCCACTCCCTGACAGCAAGCAGAGATCTTGAAAATGGAAAAGGAATTAAAATAAAGTTTTTCTACAGGCCGAGTTATTGACCCCATTGTTATTACGGTGACATCAGTAGATTATAATGTGCGGCGATGGACTGGATATAATGGGGTGGGGACTACATCGCCCACATCTATATAATAATGGGGTCTGTGACTTCTCGCTACAGAACTGGCACCTTGGAGCCCGGGGACAAGCTGTTAGCCATAGACAACATTCGCCTCGACAACTGCTCCATGGAAGACGCGGTGCAGATACTGCGCCAATGTGAGGAGCTCGTGAAACTGAAGATTCGGAAAGATGAAGACAATTCGGGTATGAAATGATCTAATGAGCTTTAATCACTGCTGCAAATCCCCGAAATCGCACCATTAAATCTCATGTCTATGGAAAGGATCAGTTACCATCTACCTGCACGCAGACGTCATGACATAGTATGGCGCCACCTGGTGTTCAGTGTACAGCAATGTGTACGTCTACCTGGTGATCGCACATGCTCAGATGCTTCTTCCCCACAGTCAAGTCCCCATTTTCGCAGCCAATAGGAAGAGCTTCATATAGTCAGCTGCCAGAGGGTGAAGGAGACTCATTCTGTCCAGGGCACCCAAAGGATAGCTATGGATGAGAGGCTTTTCCATTTATGATGACGACACTGAAAAGTGCTGTAAAACGGCTATTAGCAGCATTTCAGTACTTTGGGGTGAAGTCAATAAATGGTAGAAGGTATTAATACAGTTAGACAAACTTCACTTCCACCTGATAAAAACTAGGGAGTGTGAGGAGCAGTCACAATACCTTAATGTCACTATGTAATCTGTAGATTACACTGGAAAGGGCTCATATATACTGACCTGTATCTATGCACTCACTTGTTTTGCAGACGAGCAGGAAACGACCGGCGCCATCATATACACAGTTGAGCTGAAGAGATACGGCGGGCCATTGGGTATTACGATATCAGGGACTGAAGAGCCCTTTGATCCCATTGTTATTTCTGGCCTTACAAAGAGAGGACTGGCTGAAAGGTGAGTTATGGTATTTATGTCTCAAAGACAAAAACTAAAATGACCTACAATACCCCTCCTGACCACCGGAGGTGATGAAGAGCTCCGCCTCTCGTGGCTTATACGAAGCAATAAGGTCTCTACATTGCAGCCACGTTTTTTGCAGTTGCTCAAAGTGTTTTTCTTTCTGTGCAGGACTAGAGCGATTCATATTGGAGATCGGATACTGGCTATCAATAACGTGAGTCTCAAGGGAAAACCGCTGAGCGAAGCCATTCACTTACTGCAGATGGCCGGAGAGACGGTGACCCTCAAGATAAAGAAGCAAGCAGAGAGTGAGTGGTCCGGCTACACCGGCGAATCGGGCTACCAGCTATGGGGCAAAGGTGCCGCAAAACATAGGGAAAAGGGGCAGAGCTCGCGCAGGAGGAGGACAGAGGCCAAAGACAAGGCACCAAGGAGTCACTGATATCCGCTTCTGGTTTCCAGGGACGCATTCTCAGAAGCTCTCCGATGGGGTAAATGAAGGGAGTGACCCCGAAGACGATCTCACCGACTCTCAGAAGACTGGCAAGTTATCGGAGATCTACTCTACTACCATTCCCAGTGTGGACAGCGCTCTGGAATCTTGGGACGGGTCCGGCATTGATACGGGATATGGAAGCCATGGTGAGAAAACACGACCCCCCAGGGTCATACTAGGGTATGAGAACAGTCACCTATGCTGGACCCCCTATGACGGTGACCCATCGCTTGCTTTGCTGCCAACACCTGGGGCCCCGGGCTGATCCTGTCTGCTTGATTCTTCCAGGTAACTATATGCATCAGGCCGTGGGAATCTCGTTACATCCTCACGAGTGGAGAACGGCACGGCAGAAGATGAACACGCCACCAGCCGAGCACCGGAAGAGTTACCCCTTCCTGGATGGCAGCTTCAACGAGGAGGAGTGGGACAAGCCAGCTCGGTATGTGGCTGGATGAGTAAGATTCCCGCTGATCCGTCCTGTTCATGTGATGCTAACATTATATTCAGTGATAACCACCAATAGTATTTGTTGTCAGCCAGCTCGCCGAAGACCCTGAATCGCTGTGCATTGTACCTGCAGCTTCGTTCTACTCTGCTTCTGTACACAATGTTCATCCTGGGCTTGCTGGTTCATGCACAGAAGAACAGCATAGCTGGGAGGCCTAAGAGAAAGGAAACCAAAATCACATTTACTAAGCTGTTTATTCCACTTTTCCCCACAAACCGCACATCAAAAAGATGTAAATTGTGCAAAAAAATAGCAACTTTTCTCTGCACCCCCCAAAATCCAAATGTTGGTGTGATTTATAACAGAATAATACTAAAGCCCGAAAATTGCTCAAGTTTAGGTATAAATGTACACCTCACAGAGGAGAAACAGATGTAGCCAACCCTCAGCTCGAGAACAGGATTAATGCTGCCCCATTTTTTCCTTTAAAATATAGGACACCTATTTAAATTAATGGGGTCTGTTTGGCACCAATGGGGTCCATCAAGTCTCAGATCTGCTGCCATCCTTCACCTGGCCTCGCTAATATACTGAGGTGACCTACGTGAAGGGGGCTGGCTGATCCTTTCTATAGCTAAGCTAGCCCCCCCACCGAGGCATGGACCCTGTGATGATAGATTAGTAAATTGTATAAATGATATTAAGCTTTACACTCGCTAGCCCCTTTAATATCACAGGTTTCCCAAATTTGTGTGCTGACCTATGACAACAAACAGAAAATTGAAATTGATAGGGAGTTTAAATACAAAAACTTTTAGAAAGTTTTCTAACTTTTCTGATGTGCAGTTGTGATGATTGTGGACACTGTCTCTGGATTTCTGGTCTCACTAACCTCCCTCCACCCATTCACCATCATGGCCCCCTGTGACACCTGCTCGTATTTTGTGTACCTGGAGGAGCGTCTCCTGTCATCATTTTCTCACCGCGTCTCTGTTCTCCTCTCTGTGTTTTCTCTCTTTCTCTTCCCAGGTGTTCTATGTCTCAGCTCTGAGCCCCTCATCCTCCTCCTGTGTACTAACAACTCCTGGGGGGCTCCTGTTTTGCTACTTTCGTTTCTCTCACGCCCATCCTCCATATTGTCCGTTCCATTGTTTGCACCAGTCTGTCTCAACCTGCATGTCCTCCTCACCTCCAGCTTCGGCCTCATCTCCCCTTGCTCCTCCTCCCATCGGGGAATGATCTGGTGAGTGCGTTGAGTTGTCGGGCTGCACTCATGATTTGCACACTTGGTGTCAGAAGACCTGAGTGTGAGCCACAATGCTGCTCCGAAGATGCTGCTGAAGACTCACCATGTTTGGTTCAACAGATACCCCAGCCAACCCAATGGCCTGGAGAGCGAGCATGATGATAGCTTCTGGAGAGTATTCGGGGAAGCCCTGGAAGACCTGGAAACATGCGGCCAGTCTGAACTCCTCCGAGAGATCGAGGTAATGGGTTTTAATAGGATTATCACAGTTCTGCTGGATCGCTGTTAGCTCTCAGGCGCACAACTTGCTGCTGGATATTCTTCTATGAAGTGGTCTTTAATCTGACGCACAAAACTTGCAGCTCTGGCAGTGACTGAAGCAAAGTATTTGCAAGTGTTTGGTTGCTCACTTGCTTCAAAGCCGTGGTAGTGAAAGCTTTTTACAAACTCCATTGCCTTCATGGGTCACCCACTAATTTGCTTTCTTACTCAGGCTTCCATCATGACCGGCAGCGTGCAAAGTATCGGGCTTGATGGCAGCAAACATCTCCTAGAAAACTCCAGTCAAAGTAGCCGCTTCCTGCATCGGAAAGGAGGTTCCCACCACTCCAAAAACAGCCCCCAAAAAGAGAACAAGCTCAACCAGGACCCCAAGATCCTAAAAGATGACGGTCAAGACATGTCCACAGCTGCTGCAGAACTGCTGAAGGTGACAACACCAAAGAATACAGTCACAAATACAATTGTGCCTTGTCTGGGGTTGCACAGCTACAGAAGCAGAGATGTAGGCTGCTGTATGCAGGAGGGTCCTGGCACAGAAGGACCCATGTAGTTGTTCTCTTCTGTGTCAGGACTCTGCAAACAGCAGCCTAGATCTCAGCTTCTTAGACCAATTTGAGGCAGCAGATGATGTCCCCATGACCACAATGCCAAACTGGACATACTAATGAACTGTACCCATCTGTCCCTGCAGGTGACGGTCATGAAGGATCTGGAAACAGATGATTTTGGCTTCAGCGTCTCAGACGGGCTTCTGGAGAAAGGTGTTTATGTCAATATGATCCGGCCCGGGGGTCCGGCAGATAGGAGTGGTCTACAGTCCTGCGACAGGATACTGCAGGTGAATGTAGCTGCCTGTCGTACTCCAAAATTTGCATCGTGATGGCACAAGCTCATTACCAGTTGGCTCTAAATGATCCAATTTGCTAAATATTCTAAAGGGTTATTGTCCGGCGCCTCTACTCCTGCGTCACAAGCGAGCAGTGCCGACGACCATTGTGCACGTGTCTTGGCAGATGGGGGGATTCGTAACATCATTGGCGCCTCTCCATTGCAGGCGCCATAGAAAATGATCACACAGTAAAATTCCTTTAATCTAGTATTAATGAGACCTGACAGCCAAAGTTCCACATATGAATTATCTTATAAAATTTACTCCTAGAGATGAAAACCTTCAGGATATCCTCCCAAATAATTCTTCCATAAAATACCCCAAATTACTGTGATATTCAACATTAATTAAAGCAATTAATATTTGATACAATGAGCCAATAATAGGAAAGTATGCCGGGGAGCAATGACAAAGTGTTAAATCGGTTGTAAAGGCTTATTCCTAACAGAATCACCTATCCATCGTATATCAGATAGATCGCGAATCGCTGGGGGTGTGATGGCCGGGACTTCCAGAGATCCCAAGAGTAAAGCTCCGCAGCCCTGGGCTCCGCTCCGAACATGGTCTATGGGACCGACGTAAATAGTCGAGTGCTATCGAGAATATTCACCTTCGCTCCATTCAGGATGGCGTTGCTGAGCCGACTGCACAGGTTCCAGAGCTTTGTTCTTGGGATTGCGGGGGGCCCCGGCAGTCAGACCTCAAGCGATCCCTCAGGTATCTCCTATGGATGGGCAATTACTTGTTATTTCAGGAATAACCCATTAATCTACGTACCGGCTTTATAATTATCTCATGAAAAGTTCTGAAACTTTCTAATTGACTTGTTTCAATCTGCCACCATTTTAAATATGCCTGCTGGCGGTCAATGTATAGTAGCATGTTTCTTTCCATCCAGAATGAACCGATTGTTAGAAGAGAGCACAGATATAATTGCAGTGAACCAGGTGCCCGTGTCATTTAAACATGAGGGCAAGTTTCCCACCAAAGAGAGATCCTGAAAAAATGGTGGGAACCTGATTTCTCTATCGCTTCATTGGGGGACACAGGAAACCATGGGTGTATGCTGCTGTCACTAGGAGGCGTAGGAAACCTGTGTCCCCCAATGAAGGCTCAGAGAAACAGATTTTAGGGTAAGAAACCAAAAATCCTGTTTTCCTTAAAAATTTGAAGAAGGTATCATCAGATGGGTAACTTAATGCAAATGTGTAAACTCTAAGAAAACCCACAAAATACAAGAATGGGGGCCCCCGAGTTCCCTGTTCTGGCTTTTCATGACCACGATGAGATGGAGTTTGATGGGTGCAGCTGTCAAGTTGTCCGCACTGCTGATAGAAGCAGCAGAGAACAGTGATTTTACAGGTGAGGATGAATGGAGGACTTGGGACCCTCCATTCTGGTGATTGCCCAGAACATGGTGATGATAGTGGGTACATGCTCGTTAATAAAATCCGCCCTGTGTCTCCCAATTCAGGTGAACCACGTGCGCACACGAGATTTTGACTGTTGCCTGGCCGTGCCTCTGCTGTCTGATGCTGGAGACAGGTTAGATCTGGTCATCACCCGGAAGTCTCTGTCCGCTGGGATTCGGGAGGAGACCCTTAAACACCCCTCAAGTCTAGAATCTAAGACGAGCACAAAGACCCTCTGAGGAGCCTAATATATGACTTTCCTGTACCCCTCAACCTAGAAAAAGCGGCCGATCTGAGCCCATGGTGGCCAGCGGCGACTTCCTGAGCACATTGCTATGGTCACATCCATATTTTTATCCCATTTTGTTATTTCTTTGATGTGTTCACTAGGATTTCGGAGTAACCGTCCTCGTGGTTGAAGATTCATCCCTCTCTCGGTGCTATCAGTTTTACTTTGACTCTATACCTCATAGTAATAAGAATCTTCTCCTTTCGCGTCCTCGCAGTGAGATCCCAGACATCCGGAAACCATTTTCCTTGTGGTTTGTACAATGTGGGTGATGCTGAGATATTAGGTGAATGACTCCGTCCCTCATCACGTTTCTAGTATTTTGATCACTGACGCACTTTATACGCTCCTCGCCCCCTATGGTCCATTTTTATCGATTCACATCACACAAAAGGGCACAAAATAGATTAGACATTTCTGTAATCATGACTACTGTAAAGATGGCCGCCCTCTCAACCGTGCCCCCTCACGCAGAATAGAAACCATGGCTGCTCCAAAGATAGCCGCCTTCACTGCACAGCAATCATGGCTGCTTGAAAGATAGCCACCCTCACAGCAGTGTCCCCCCTCACACTGGACAGCAACCATGGCTGCTCCAAAGATGTTCCCCCTCACGCTGAATAGAAACCATGGCTATTCCAAAGATAGCCGCCCTCACAGCAGTGTCCCCCCCTCACACTGCACAGCCATCATGGCTGCTCAAAAGATAGCCGCCCTCACAGCAGTGTCCCCCCTCACACTGCACAGCCATCATGGCTGCTCAAAAGATAGCCGCCCTCACAGCAGTGTCCCCCCCTCACACTGCACAGCCATCATGGCTGCTGTAAAGATAGCCGCCCTCACAAGTGTCCCCCCTCACACTGCACAGCAATCATGGCTGCTGTAAAGATAGCCGCCCTCACAGCAGTGTCCCCCCCTCACACTGCACAGCCATCATGGCTGCTGTAAAGATAGCCGCTCTCACAAGTGTCCCCCCTCACACTGCACAGCCATCATGGCTGCTGTAAAGATAGCCGCTCTCACAAGTGTCCCCCCCCCTCACACTGCACAGCCATCATGGCTGCTGTAAAGATGGCCGCCCTCACAGCAGTGTCCCCCCCTCACACTGCACAGCCATCATGGCTGCTGTAAAGATAGCCGCCCTCACAAGTGTCCCCCCTCACACTGCACAGCCATCATGGCTGCTGTAAAGATGGCCGCCCTCACAATGTCACTACACTGTACAGCTCCCACCATGAGTTGCAGATCATGTCACGGTCATTTCATTATTTTTCCCTATTGTTCCGTACCACAGCGCCTTATGTGTTACTGGGAGACGGCGCACTTCTTCCACGACTTTAGTATTATAGCACTCTTGACATTTTTTTGTTTCTTTATCTCAAAAATTCCCATAACAACCACTCAGAGCTCGGCTTGTTGAGCTAAAACAGAAGCTGCCGGCAACCCCTCTTGTTGATAATGGTGGGCATCAGCGTGACTGGGAGGGTTTGTAGTTTCACTTAGCGTCCACACTGCCAGCGATGAAAGAAAAAAGTATTCATAGGGCAGCATGATTCATAACGTAGCATGCCGCCATTTTACTCATCTGGTTTTTTTTTACTGTGACCGCACTCGTCAGAATCGGGTCACACGCAGCCTCAGGCCTAGAAAATGGAGGAAATTATTATAACCAGCGCAAATCTGGGCAGCGTCTTGTATAAAAAGCTACACGAGGCCCGTAGCAACCAATCAGAGCCCAGCTTTCTGGACTGGTTAGGAAATTGAAAGCCATGTTCTGATTGGTTGCTAGGGGCACTCCACTGGTTTCTAGGCGAGGCCTAGTTTGTGGAGCAGCCTGTTTCGAGGTGATCGGAGGGACGTTAGCCACCATATTGACTGCCAGAGGAATATTTTCATAAAATTTAAGGAAAATGATAACATTTACACAAAAACGGCTTCCATGATGTCAATGTTCTGCAAATATTTGTTGTACTTTCAAGAGTGCGGCTCATGAAATCTTTGTAGTAATACAGCGGCTTCACTGATATTAAGATGGCTGACGATGTCAAAAGCAGCAGCCCCAAGTGCTGGCTCTATAATTGTTATGAAACTACAATTCCCAGCATGCCTTAACAGGCTGAAGTTATCGGGGCATGCTGGGGGTTGTAGTTTCACAATAGCTGGACAGCCACAATTGGGAGGGCTGACAAGATGGCCGCCGCCTGCCTCGTTTTTCTCTCCGTCCAGGTAAGTGACCATTTCAGGGTGCACGCCCGCCCCGTACTTTGTGCCATAGCAGGGACTGAACGTATTTTTATATGCAATATTTGCGGGGTACAGAGCTCCCAATCTATTGGGGTCAATGCATTTAAACCGAAGGCTTTAACGATCGTCTCCCTGTACTCTGTCCTATGCATTTCCAATGAGCGCGCCCCGTTCCCCGCATTACCAGAGGAGTATTTTTATCCGTAGGAGTAATAGGAACTTGTAAAGTATTTTTCTACAGATTTCGGTATTCTTATGTATTCAGGAAAGCACAATCCGTCGAGATGACAGGAGCCGGAGAACTTTATTTTATTCCTGTTGTGGGCACATTTGTAAATAGGTTTTTTTCTGTATTTAAGAAAGAAAATGGGAATTGTGGATAAAAAAGGGATTTTTAATAATAAAATACTGAATTTTTTTCCGCCTGGACAAAGTCATTTTCTTAAAGCTGAAAGTCTGCGTCTGCACCCCCCATAACCAGAAGCGGTCTCGAGCTGCTGCAAAACAACTCTCAGCATGCTTTGATAGCGTTCAAGTGTTAAGGCATGCTGGGAGTTGTAGTCACACACCACCACTGGGCGTATTTCTAAGTCTGTCCAGGGCAATATGTACATTTCCAGCAGACGTTTTATTCCTCTGATAAGGGGCTGTCCGGCGGCGTTCACTTCCGCAGCAGGAGGTGAGCGGCACTGATGACGTCGCATCTGCACTTTCTGGCACTAATCAATGGCATCAACGCTGGACGTGAACAGTGCAGGGCAACCCCTTTAAGACATTTATAAAGTGATGGCATATCGTTAAGGTACCACTTTATGATGGGTGGTGGTGATACCGCTGCTTGCCAAGTGAACAGCAGCGCTGGGCCTCATCCGCGATTCATGGCGAGTCGTCCCAGCGGTCGGACTATAACCAATCATAAAGGGACGGCGTATGCTAGCGCTACCATCACCACCAGATGGGAAAACCACGTTAATAAAATGTCAGGATCCTTGTACTTTCCAAGAAGTAATGTTTCTGCAGCTTCTCTTCTTCATACGCATTGTGCCTTTCCTCTGTTATTCCTCCTGGAAATGTGTGAATTTTACAACTGAGTGTTCCCATTCCCACTGGCCAGTGCCTGACTACAGCGTTGTCTTCCCATTAATAAGAGAATGGTAATACCCAGTTTCAATTAACTCATTTCCAGGAGGAATAACTGGGGGGCTGACAAAATGCAGAGTTCCGGAAAAAAAAAAAAAAAGGCCCACGTGTTAGGAGTCCGCTGAAGCCCGCTCTTCCCCCCATGGACGCGGAGCACAGTAATAACCGCACAGATTAGAGTCGGGATGTCATTCTGTTTTATTATTGAGGTTAATTACAAAAGCCTCTAATGTTACAGGATAAAACGGGGAGTGAAATCCGTGATACAGCAAGGAAAGGCATCCCCTCCCCCGCTGGAGCCGGTCTGCATCGCTGCCAGTGTGGGAAGGGTTAATGCTGGACCTTGGAGGGTTCCTGTGAGAATCGGGAGACTTGTGCTGTGGATGACATCAGAGACTTTCACACTTTACAAATCCGTTTTTTTACATTTGGCTTCCAGAACATGTAACACCCGGCTTTATTGACCAGTGAAGGGGGGGTGTGCGACCAGTACAGGTACTGGGAATCCTGAGTGCACGAACTGACACTGGGCTGTATCCCATGTATACAGGAACGATGGCAAACAAGGGATATTGGGGATGGGGGCCGTGGTGCAGGGACCCCCTCTATGTACAGCACAGCAGGTATATGGGCTAAAGGAGTTGTCAGGATTGGGAAAACAGAACAGCTTCTTTCCAAAAGCAGCGCCTCCCTCTGTCTACAGGTTTTATGTGGTATTGCAGCTTGGTCCATTCACATGAATGTGGCTGAGCTGCAATTCCGGACCCAAGCAATGGACAGTGGCTGCAAGAAAGCAGCCATGGTTTTCTCATCCTGATCTGAAGCCATGGCTGGTCAGTGGCAGATGGACAAGACTAGAGGGTAAATGGAAATGTCCAGGTTCCTGAGGACTAAAAAAGTATTAAAAAGGAATTAGAAGCTAAAAATCCAATAGGCGGGAGTTGAATAGATGGGCGGGGTTATGGCACTCTTAGGCGGAGCTACAGTGCATTGTGGGTGTGTCCTCAGTATCGCTATCTAAATAATGAAATATGAATTTGGCGTAAAATCTATTCTGGACACAAATTGAGTTCAATCAGCCTGCAACAAAAAATGGTAGCGGCGGAGAGGAAGATGCAGTGTGCAGAATGTGCAATCTATGATATCTCCCCCAGCCCCCATTGTACCATATATAAAGTCACCTCTGGTCTGTGTGTGACCGCTCGTAGAGCCCCCACTGTCGCTTTTATATGTTACATGACGGGTTATACAACGGCAGCATTGATCACAGCACAAGTTCATGGTGAAATATTCAGGGCGCCTGGGAGAAGGTCAATCTCAATCTCCCCACTAGATGGCGGCAGTGACGCTCCAATGTCAGGAAATACATGCAGAGCCCCCACATACACCTAAGGCCTCTTTCACACTTCTGTCTTTTTTTTTTTCACTCAAAATCCATCATTTTGTGAAAAAAAAAAACGGATCCAGGGAATTTGCCCGCTGGATCAGTCTTATTCTCATAGACTTGTATTAGCGACGGATTACGACAGATGGCCTCACGTTTCGTCCGTCTTGCGCTGGATCCGTCGGAATTTGTTTATCCGTCGTCTGGACGGTAATGTTTTTTGTCTGCATCAAAAAGTCAGACAGCGACGGATCCAGTGGCGTCCGTCATTGGCTAGAATGGAAGCCTATGGGCGCAGGATCCGTCGCTGTCCGTCAAATGACAGAATCCAGCGACGGATTCCGTTGTTTTTTTTAAACTGAGACAGCCCCAAATCTATATAAACCTGCCATGTGGCTTCATTCCTCAATGTGCCAGCAACCTGCCTGATGGATAGATGGTCACAATATTTGCTAGAACTCCTTCCATTTCTGCCACTTGCTCTACAACCTCTCAAAGATGGGGTGTTAAAACACTCAATATATAGGTTTCCATTATTTTCCAGTAGCCAATCACATTTGGGAGCCTCCCATTTGGAGATATGAAAAAACAGATTTTGACTGACGCCAGAAGACTGAATTGTGAAAGAGGCCAAAGAGGGTCCTGACGCTCCACCGTTCTGTGTTTTGGTTTTACCTCCGACATCAATGCAATAAAAAAAGAAAAGTCTTCACAGGATGTTCTTGCCATTCTCTGGGTAGGAGCAAACGTCCACGTCATGAGCCAGAAATACAGAATTTGTACAAAATACAAGAAACGTTCTCAAATGAGAAAAGAAGTCTATAGAGGAAGAAAAGCTTATTTAATAAAACACTGTAGAAGCGCAGACAACCCGGCGTCCACAGCCACAAATCAGATGTTGGTGTCAGACTGATCTGCACAACAAGTCTTATTAAATAAGCCTGTACCGTTAAGGTTCACGTCTGATAATCATCTTATAGGTTACATTTAGTTGCAAATGCTTTTATTCTGTATTATATATCAATACCTTTATTTCAGGCACATCCAGAGCTGCGTTCACAATTCTGCTCCTAGGGACTATGTTGTTGCACTGCCCCGCCACATATTCTGGGAGGTGAAATTACTTGTACAGGATTACAGCCAGCAGTGAGAATTGGAGCAATGTGTGATTGTCTGCAGCGCTGCAGTGACTGTACATCGTTGCAAGATGAGTAAACGGAGATTTATATAGTCATATAAAATGGTGTCCAGACGTGACCCTGCTCTTTACATCACTTTGTAGAACTGTAGGCAACATATGTCTCCAGCTGCTGGAAAGCTTTAGGCGAGTACCCTTGCAGCACACATCTGAAAACACACATCCGCGTGCGGTGGCTAATGGCTGCACAGTTCATCTAGCCTTCAGTTCTGGGCCATTGGCCTCCGCACGGTTCTGGATGCTTGCAGCAGCTTTAGTGTGAACAGACCACCGTGGGCTTTATTCAGGCATCCTAATCTTTCAGCTACATTAACAGTCCCTTTGTCATCAATATTTGGCCAATGCAAATTAAACAATGGTGATATAAAGGGATACGTTGTTTTTTTCCACACGTGAAAATCGCTAAAGCTTCTCCTACTCATGGAAATGTTACTCACGGACTGTACATAGATAGCACTCGGACGCCATCAGTACAGTCACTGGTTTTCATGGACCTATAGACTTGTATGGGTACTTTTGGTTATGACTATGATCGAAAGGGACGGTTGCATGATTTTTTTTGCGGACACGAAGTCTGCAAAGAAAAAAAAAAACAAGTATTTGAATAGCATCAGAGTTTACTGGGCACCTGTTGTACCTGTGAAAAATCACAGAGCACTTTATATTCAACGTTAAAGTTGTCTGTGGCCATAAATCAGCCGAGAAGAGCTAAAGAGACCACATTACAGTTGAATCTGCAGGAAAACAAGAAGCCAAACTGCAAAATTTGTAATGAAGCCCAATTGCAAAAATGATTTTAGCCAAAAATACATGCATTTAAGTTGTAAAAAAAAATTAATTGCCCTGAAAGATGGTCAACCCCTTTAATGCCGCTATCACTCCCCTCTCAATTGCGAACTGCTAATGTGGCATTAACAGATGTCTGCCAGTCTCGTGCACCCGATAGACCCACAAAGCGTCCGCTGACCCCACAGGAGCAGTGCCCCCATTCCTTCAAAAATGCAGAAGTGATAGGGATGGTTGGCCCCTTTAAGTGTTCTCTGCACCTGCGTCTTTCCTGCAGTTGGAGCAGAGCAGCCTGTGGAAGCATTGTTAGGCTGTCGCCTCTTCATAATAACTGGAGGTAGATACAAGTGATAAACCATCATTAAAAAGTATATTGATGTATATAAAAATGTTTAAAATCTGATGATATGAGTCTGTCTCTGCATAGAGAGATCAGGGGCTCACTACAAAGTTTTACAAAATATACGCATTAGCGCACACATATTATACAACGTTCTCTACGAGAGCCGACAAATCAGAATTCTAGTGCAAATAGAGATCTCCATAAACCTGAATCTAGGGAGAGGGTTAGTAAACCTCCAGATCGAGTGCGTCGCTCGACTGAGGGCGGGTGGATACTGGGTCACATCATGGTCTCCACGATGACGTGTGTGGGCTTCATGTGACCTCCGTCTGGACAGAAAGGTGCAGACCCCTCCGACTCCTGGGCCCAGCGATTTATCTCTCTTGGGGCTGTCACCAACTTAATCCTCTGAAAAACAGACATGACAAAGGATTTAGCCAAAAACATTTAATAAGCTTCCATTTCTCGACAAAAATATGCTGTACTTGATTTCTCTACAAAAATATGCTGTACTTTGCATTTGGGGAGGGTGTACTGCACAAAGATATGCGGACACTCAGGACTGAAGATGCGCATGCACTCGGGGTGCAGGGCTAATACCCCCCACCAACCCTCGGGGCTCATGAAGCGAAGGCACTCTGGGTGGAGGGATGACCCGCCAACTCTCGGGATTCATGACGCGGAGGCACTCAGGGTGCAGGGCTAATGACCCGCCAACACTCGGGGCTCATGAGGCGCAGGCACTCAGGGTGGAGGGATAATGACCCGCCAACTCTCAGGATTCATGATTCAAAGGCACTCGGGGTGCAGGGCTCATGACCCGCCAACTCTTGAGGCTCATGACGCGAAGGCACTTGGGGTGCAGGGCTAATGACCCGCCAACTCTCGAGGCTCATGACGCGAAGGCACTTGGGGTGCAGGGCTAATGACCCGCCAACCCTCGGGGCTCATGATGCGCAGGCACTCGGGGTGGAGGGATAATGACCCGCCAACTCTCAGGATTCATGACGCAAAGGCACTCAGGGTGCAGGGATAATGACCCGCCAACCCTGGGGACTGAAGACGTGCATGCACTCGGGGGGCAGGGCGAATGACCCGCCAACTCTTGAGGCTCATGACGCGAAGGCACTTGGGGTGCAGGGCTAATGACCCGCCAACCCTCGGGGCTCATGACGCGAAGGCACTCAGGGTGCAGGGCTAATGACCCGCCAACACTCGGGGCTCATGACGCGCAGGCACTCGGGGTGGAGGGATAATGACCCGCCAACTCTCGGGATTCATGACGCAAAGGCACTCGGGGTGTAGGGCTAATACCCCCGCCAACCCTCAGGGCTCATGACGTGAAGGCACTCAGGGTGCAGAGCTAATGACCCGTACCCGTAAACTCTCGGGATTCATGACGCGAAGGCACTCGGGGTGCAGGGCTAATGACCTGCCAACTCTCGAGGCTCATGACGCGAAGGCACTCAGGGTGCAGGGCTAACGACACGCCAACTCTCGGGATTCATGACACGAAGGCACTCGGGGTGGAGGGATAATGACCCGCCAACTCACGGGGCTCATGACAAGAAGGCACTCGGGGTGCAGGGCTGACAACCTGCCGACACTTAGGGCTCATGACACGCAGGCACTCGGGGTGCAGGGTTAACGACACGCCAACACTCGGGTCGTGGGCATAAAGGTTTATTTTATTTACTGTCAGTAGATTCATCACAATCTTCCTGTACCTCGATCAGTGATCCTTCCGCGCGCACGACTTTAAACACCACGACCAATGGAATACACAGCATGGAGGACAGAGCTAGGGCCCAGCCCAGCCCGATGGCCCAATCTGGATACGTGTAATACTTGTTGTACGTCAGAGGGGTATATTTGGCTAAAGAGAAGATGAAGCACCCCTGAGAAAAAAATATGAGATGTTAGTGAGGCTAGAACACCCCCTCTAACAACCTCCCACAAATCCCTATAGTTATGGACAGACTGCAGTTTCCTCTTTTTCCTATAGGGGGCACTGCATGTATTAGATGGCTGTAAAGGTTTCCACCATACTAAGGTAATGAAGGATTATTACAGACGTGTCCAGAAGTGGAGGATGTGTGTCATAAATAAGCGTGTTCTCACCACGCAGAGCAGCGGAGTGATCGCACACCAGCTCCACTTCATCCACGGTCCTGGACGGTACCCGATCATGTCCTCAATGTTGTCATATAATTTATCAGCGCCTGGGGAGAGAAAACCAGCGTCACACATGATGGAGGCTCAAGGACGGGTACAATCTACTCACTGATACTTACCATAAACCCAGGCTACAGCAATACATTCAAAGAATGCAACCCACAGGAGGCAGACACCGCTCGCTGCATAGTAGTCGAAAAGTTGGAATACATACATGCCGCCCTGTGGGAGATAAAATGGGAGGTTACTGGGCCATGTACACATTGCACAAGCGACATGCCTTGTTTAAGGGGGAGCACCGCACTAAAGTGTCCTCTGCACGGTGGAAATCTGGAAAGAGACACTTTACCAGCGAGTTCCCTATTGTCATTATCGCTGTGGGTGGTGATAAATGGCGCAGATATAAGTGAGGGGACCACCAGGCGATACACGAGCCGCGGTCCACCACATCTGGGCTTTGTAATGACTCTAATTCATAGAGGGGGTTCCCAAGTGAAAGACCCCCCTTCTACAACATCTGTTTTATCTGCACATAAAAATAGGAAAATCAGTCTCCACATTAGGCAGCGTACATGTACGTGTGTGGAGAGTGTGGCCCTTTAAATAGACCACGGTGACTGAAGAACTTGTGGAAAAACACGTGAGCCCGCAGTCTGTAGCCGGCCTGGTACTGGAGTGGAAAATTAGGATTGCTTCATTTCCTAAATCGCTAAATAGAGTCCGAGAGAAAAAAATGCCCACAGCATTTACAGACAGCAAATAAACACGAGGCCCATCTGGACGCTCAGTGCGAGACGCCGACCTCAGAATCTGCCTGTATTCTGCTGCTGACGACCCCTGGACAATGCTCAGACCCCCAGATCCCTGCAGATCCACGGTGCTGTACATCATGGGCTAAATCCAGAGTTCTATATGGAGGTGATCTGCATGGAGAAGGACCCCATCATATGTCACCGGCATGCACTGCTGCACATGCTTCATGCGGAGAGCTGCGTACACCATACGACTAGCTCAGCACATTTCAGGATCACGGGGGTCCGAGGATTATGATGTTGGGTACTTACCTCTGTGACCATAGTTAACCCCAGAAGATAGCTGAGGAAACATATGATAGCGATGAAGATCTCTCGCCTGTATCCCTTCCGTAGGAAGGACGGGTACAGATCAACTAATGACGTGATCTGTCCTTCAACTTCAACAAACTGTCAGGAGGAGAAAAAAAGGAAAGAGATTAACAATGGGCAGCATGGCGGCAGCGCGTCCACAGCCAATCTTCTCACACAGACACCGTGACATCACTGTATCTAAGCCCATCATGTCACAGTGTATCTAAGCCCATCATGTCACTATGTACCTAAACCCATCATGTCATTGTGTATCTAAGCCTATTATATGTGATACTATGCCGAGAAACCTCATAGAAAACTTGACGTCATACTATTAGTGATTATTGGTCAAGACATTAAATTGCTACAGCTGTAGGGTGGTGAAGGGGTTAATCATATTGAGATGGAGGGGACGTCTCCAGTGGCGTAGGTTGATCATTTTGTGTTATTTACCATAAAATATAACATTAATGACAGAATTTGGGTTCTATCAATAAAGGGCACTCCTTTGGCTCTGAGCTACTGGCAGCCACCACTAGAGGGAGCTTATACAGATTCACGATTGAGGTCAATGGGAGCTGCACAAATTCATCTGTACAGAGCTCCCCCTGGTGGCGGCTGAAGACAATCTGACAGACGGCAGAGGTGAAGGCTGTTTTAGGGGACACGTACCTGGCTATCTAATCCAAGCAACAAAAGCATTATAAAGAAAAGGATAGCCCAGAAAGAGGGCAGAGGCATCATGGAGACGGCTTTGGGGTATGCGATGAAGGCCAGGCCAGGACCTAGAAAAATAAGAAAGAGGGGCAGGGGAGGGAGATCAAAAAATTAGTCTAGTTCTGTGCAAGATGGAGGACACAGCACGCTGCCGGAGTGAGGGATTCAATCTGCTCTTGGCTAATTATTATGTCCAAGAGCAAATTCCTATCTGACATCATTTACCCCCAACCTCTCAATCAAACTACAAGTCACTGAACTGCCAACTACTGCACCCGAAAGAGCGGAAAAATGCAGCCATGTAGGAAAAATGGCTCCGCAGAAAACTGCATCACGTTTCTCTACAGAGGTTAATGGGGAAAGAAGCAGGAAAAACATGACGCAAAAGTGACGCCGTAGTCATCAAATATCTGCTGCGATGACGACATGAAGGTAAAATGGGAAGAAACGTCGCACTCCCATCGTGCCCTGTACAGTGGCGCCAAAAGGCCCCAAACACAAGGTCAATGTCGGCCAGACCTGCTGTTAGTAGGACGAGCCGACCATCTGAAGAGTTCGGGGGCCGGAGGAATTTCACCATCCGATTCTTTTGTTTTCAGGGAAGAGAAGCTGCGATCGGAGGAATCAGACAGCAGCTTCTGCATCCTCTGCTGAAAAGCCATGAATGCGCGTCTGAGCTAAGTCCTTGTGTATGGGGAGCTCGGAGAGATGGCGGCCTGCTGAATGAACAGCTATCATGTGTAATGGCAGCTTAGGAGCTAACAGCGAATCCGCAGAATTGTGAGTGCAGCTCCGGATGGGAATGATATATAAAACAAAGTAACTTAAGACCAATTAAAGAAGTAAAGCAAAGTTACTGGACATCATTTGTAGATGATGGAGCTGTGGTTCAGGCCCCGGGGCTGGATACAATCACAGCGGCATTTCTATCTCCACTTCAGGGAGGCAGGAGGATTTATACAAGTGGTAACAACCAGCAGAGCAGCACTCTCCCCGGAGCATTACAGCTACTGGCGACAGACATGTTATGGCTTCTGCAGTTGACTCTTGGCCACTTCTAGGCCTCTTATCTCAGTACATGGAAATAATCATGTTAACCCTCGCCCACGGGAGGGGGCGGCCACACCTGCCCAATGCCACATGCACCAGCACTCAGGAGGCCTCATTCTGGACCAGTTCATAGCGACACCCTCACCCATCTGCAGATCCATTATTAATAAAATGTCCAGCGACAGAACCTGCATCGAATGAAGCATATTTTACTGCAGACTATACTGCGGATTTAACTCTTTCAATTTCAGAAGATGAGAACCGCAGTAAAATCAGCAGCATTAACTGATATATTGTGAATGGTAAAATAGCAGCACTGGTCAATTTACACTGTGCAGATATAAAAAGGTGTAAAATCTCATCCACAATGCTGCTGGTGTGAAACACAAATCCAAAGAGAAAGTCCGCTGTGTATACACCCTGCGAGGCCATGACGTAATAGTGACATCGCCACCATCAGTACTGCGATGTGTTACATGTATCACCGTGGCACGATCGGCAACCGGGGCACGATCGGCAACCGGGGCACGATCGGCAACCGGGGCACGATCAGCAACCGGGGCACGATCAGCAACCGGGGCACGATCAGCAACCGGGGCACGATCAGCAACCGCGGCACGATCAGCAACCGCGGCACGATCAGCAACCGCGGCACGATCAGCAACCGCGGCACGATCAGCAACCGCGGCACGATCAGCAACCGCGGCACGATCAGCAACCGCGGCACGATCAGCAACCGCGGCACGATCAGCAACCGCGGCACGATCAGCAACCGCGGCACGATCAGCAACCGCGGCACGATCAGCAACCGGGGCACGATCAGCAACCGGGGCACGATCAGCAACCGGGGCACGATCAGCAACCGCGGCACGATCAGCAACCGCGGCACGATCAGCAACCGCGGCACGATCAGCAACCGCGGCACGATCAGCAACCGCGGCACGATCAGCAACCGCGGCACGATCAGCAACCGCGGCACGATCAGCAACCGCGGCACGATCAGCAACCGCGGCACGATCAGCAACCGCGGCACGATCAGCAACCGCGGCACGATCAGCAACCGCGGCACGATCAGCAACCGCGGCACGATCAGCAACCGCGGCACGATCAGCAACCGCGGCACGATCAGCAACCGCGGCACGATCAGCAACCGCGGCACGATCAGCAAGCTCACGGGTGCTGACAGCAACACAACTGCAGAACTGTGCATATAAACATGGGTCAGACTGAGATAGGGTCAACGTGCATTAGGGGATGGGGTGCATAAGAGAGTCTCATACGCGCACCACCATAGCAGCTATTACTTTGTTAGGACAACATTGTAGCTGCTTGTCAGAGTCACTCAAGAAAAATAAAAAGTGCAGAAAGGAGAGCCGGCACGAGCGCAGGTCCCACGTCCTTCCTCTGTGCAGCCGTGTCGCTCCCTAATTCACTATACACCCCATATTACCGGCAGAAGCTGTATACTGGTGTTCACTGCAGCATTATGTATGATTGTGCCATTCAAAGCAGCGGACAGGAATGTTTATCATAGCCCCCAAAATTAGCAGTAATTATAATAACCCCTCTAGATAACGGTGCAATATGTATTATTCAGACGTTTGTTGCTTCCTGTGGGAATCAGATGTTGGTAAGGGTTCTGCCACCCAACGCTCCGGCAGTCGGCGACAGCCCTCACCGTGTCGTGGTCATACAGTACCTGACTCTGCCACATCTGCAATGTCCACCCCTTGCTCTTGTGCCATGAAGCCCAGGATGGAAAAAATTGCGAAGCCAGACACAAAACTGGTACCGCTGTTGAGGCATCCCAGCAGCAAACAGTCCCTATGTCACACACATGTCACGGAGCAGTGTTAATGACCAGCAAAACCTGCACGCCACCCTCCCCCGCCAAGCGCGGACTTGCCTGTAGCAGTTGTACTTGTACTTGTTGTAACTTCCCAGGGACGTCATGGCTCCTAGACAGATGGCGTAGGAGAAGAAAATCTGGGTTCCGGCATCAATCCAGACCTAATGGTGAAAAGAAACAAAACAGAGAAGAGGCTAAAGTTATAGTCTCAGTCCCCCATGACAACCCTTCCTGTCCCTGTTCCCTGGCAGCTCTACATTATCATAGCAAACAAGATCTTTTATTTCTTAGCTGAACTGGAAAACTGAAATCTGGATTTTCATTGTATGCTGTAAAGCCCAATATCCCTATGATAAAGCTGAGAACACGGACAGGAAGTGTTGTCATGGGGGCATTAAGTCAAGATGATATGGGTAACTCCGCTCGGGATTAACCCCTTAATGACTGCCAATACGTCTTAACTGACCTGAGATATAGGGATGAAATTCTCTTATAGGCGACAATCCAGCAGCTGTCGGCTGTGCACTATAGCTGACAACTTGAATCACAGTTTTAAACAATAATTTCATAAGAGGTCATTCCTTCATTAGCTCACAGCCATCTCTTCTACTCGTAAAAAACCATAACTTTATTCAACAAATACCAAAACAAAATAACAAATAATAGCCAAATCACATCATACCTTCAAAGTGATGAAACCACCAGGGGAGGTGCCCGCCCCTATTCTGGCCTATATGTACCTAGCTACCAGCGGAGGCTGGCGCCCTAACACCTGCGAACTGGCGCCCCCGCTCCACGACGGCTTCCCTGCTCACCCTATAGGGCCCTATGGTGGCAGGGGGTGCGATAGAAACGGAACAGGTAGGTGAGAAAGTGGAGAGATATCTGGAAATTTCTTGGGTCAAAAAGTGCTTCTAGATGGCTAGTACTATAACCTCATGATATTTTAAAGGACCTGTCCTTATTTGATAACTAGATGGTGGCCCGATTCTAACGCATCGGGTATTCTAGAATATGTATGCGTAGTGTATAGCACAGCCCAGGCAGTACATTGCGCAGCCCAGGCAGTACATTGCGCAGCCCACGCAGTACATTGCGCAGCCCACGCAGTATATTGCGCAGCCCATGTTGTATATTGCGCAGCCCACGTAGTATATTGCGCAGCCCACGTAGTATATTGCCCAGCCCACGTAGTATATTGCCCAGCCCATGTAGTATATTGCCCAGCCTACGTTGTATATTGCGCAGCCCACGTAGTATATTGCGCAGCCCACGTAGTATATTGCGCAGCCCACGTAGTATATTGCGCAGCCCACGTAGTATATTGCGCAGGCCATGTTGTATATTGCGCAGCCCACGTATATAGCAATGTGGGCATCATATCCCTGTTTAAAAAAAAAAAAAGAATTAAAGTAAAAAATAGTTATATACTCACCTTCCGTTGGCGCCTGGATCCAGGAAGCGGTTACCGACGCTTGGGGTCCACCGAAGCTCCGCCGAGCCGCTGGCGCCGGCCGCCATCTTCCTTTCCCAGGACGCATTGCGAAATTACCCAGAAGACTTAGCGGTCTCGCGAGACCGCTAAGTCTTCAGGGTAATTTCACAATACATCGCCGGGAACGGAAGATGGCGGCCGGTGCCAGCGGCTCGGCGAACTACGGAGGGTGAGTATAGCAGGTTTTTTGTTTTTTTTATTATTTTTAACATTACATTTTTTTACTATTGATGCCGCATAGGCAGCATCAATAGTAAAAAATTGGGGACACACAGGGTTAATAGCAGCGGTTACGGAGTGCGTTACCCGCGGCATAACGCGGTCTGTTACCGCCGGCATTAACCCTGTGTGAGCGGCGACCAGACAGCGTATGCGGGCGCCGGGCAGTGAGTGCGGGGAGTAAGGAGCGGCCATTTTCTTCCGGACTGTGCACGTTGCTGATTGGTCGTGGCAATGGTCGTGGGCGTTTTGCCACGACCAATCAGCGACTTGGATTCCATGACAGACAGAGGCCGCGACCAATGAATATCCGTGACAGACAGAAGGACAGACAGAAGGACAGACAGACGGAAGTGACCCTTAGACAATTGTATAGTAGATAGACAGTCCTATGTAGATGTATTTATAGATAACTATTTATTCTCCTTTTTGATGAACTGAAAAAGCTACCTTATAATATTAACACTAGGCTATCTGATTCTTGACGTATAATCTAAATGTCACAGCAATATTTTTTGATACTGACCGGGCCCCCCTGGGACCTATAAATCGGGGACACTAGTGGAAACAAGGCAGATTCTATATAATATTAAAGCCTAAATGACTACCAAGAAACCCTCCTACATAACCCAGGACACTGCATCACCTTTGCAAAATGTGCTCATAAAATATGGGAAATTATACACATGTATTTATCTATTTCCCATATTTTATGAGCACATTTTGCAAAGGTGATGCAGTGTCCTGGGTTATGTAGGAGGGTTTCTTGGTAGTCATTTAGGCTTTAATATAATATAGAATTTGTCCCCGATTTATAGCTCCCAGGGGGGCCCTGTCAATATCAAAAAATATTGCTGTGACATCTAGATTATAACATCAAGAATCAGCCTAGTGCTAAACTGAAAAAGCTACCTTCTAATATTATCAAAAAGGAGAATAAATAGTTATCTATAAGTACATCTACATAGGACTGCCTATTATCAAATAAGGACAGGTCCTTAAATTATCATGAGGTTATAGTACTAGCCATCTAGAAGCACTTTTTGACCCAAGAAATTTACAGATCTCTCTCCTCTTTCTCACCTACCTGTTCAATTTCTATCGCACCCCCTGCCACCATAGGGCCCTATAGGGTGAGCAGGGAAGCCGTCGTGGAGCGGGGGCGCCAGTGCGCAGGTGTTAGGGCGCCAACCTCCGCTGGTAGCTAGGTACATATAGGCCAGAATAGGGGCGGGCACCTCCCCTGGTGGTTTCATCACTTTGAAGGTATGATGTGATTTGGTTATTATTTGTTATTTTGTTTTGGTATTTGTTGAATAAAGTTATGGCTTTTATACGAGTAGAAGAGATGGCTGTGAGCTAATGATAGCTGACAACTTGCTGCATCAGCCGCTATCAGTGTTGTCACCGTCCATATCTGTTTAACCCCTTAGATGCTGCTGTCAATAGTGACTACATCATATACATGGTTAACAGACTGTGGCTTCTCCCTCTTTATCCCCATCGGTGCCCTGAGATCATGATTGTCTGGTCCTGATGTTTGCCATGGGAATTCACGACCAAATAACGGCCTTAGAGTCTGACGGCTTTAGTAACCTATTCACAAGTTAGAGACATTTAGTTGGTAAAAATACACTTTTTCATTCCTGCTACATTGTAAAAGCTCCTAAAATGCTAACAAAATAAAATAACATTTTACAAATGGTGCTGATGTAAAGCAGACATGAGGGAAATGTTATTTATTAATGATTTTCTATAGTATGACCATCTGGATTAAAGGGATAATCATTCAAAGTTTGAAAATTGCAAACATTTTTTACATTTCTGATATTTTTAAAAAATAAACATATTGACCTAAATTTCCCATTATCATAAAGTATAATGTGTCACAAAAAAATGATCTCCAAACCAATTGGATTTGTTGAAGCGATCCAGAGTTATTACCACATAAAGTGACACTGGTCAAATTTGAAAAATTTGGCCGGTCGCTAAGGGGTTAAAATATCTAAAAAGAAAACTCATTCCTTAATAGCTTTCAGTGACAATTATCTAATATGTCCGCTAGCAGAACTTCTCGCCCTATAGGCACAGGCTATCTGATAATAGTGCCAGGAAGTCACTTTCTCTGCAGCCCTTAAAGGGCCTAAGGTTAGAAAAACATGGCCGCTTTCTCCTAGAAGCATCCTTGTCAAATATGTCCAAGTGCTGTGCTAGTAAATGAAAGAGATCAATCTGCAACTTGGCTGATGCGACATACACGGCACGACATGGCTGGCATGACACTATATGCAAGACAACATGGCTGGCACGACATGCACGGCAAGACATGGCTGGCACGGCAAGGCATGGATGAAACGACAACATGGCTGGCACGACAACACGCACAACAAGACATGGCTGGCACAACACTACATGCAAGACAACATGGCTGGCACGACACTACAGGCACGGCAAAACATGGCTAGCAGGACACTACAGGCACGGCAAGACATGGCTAGCAGGACACTACAGGCACGGCAAGACATGGCTGGCACGGCAAGGCATGGATGAAACGACAGCATGGCTGGCACGACACGACACGCACGGCAAGACATGGCTGACACGACACTATATGCAAGACAACATGGCTGGCACGACAACACGCACAACAAGACATGGCTGGCACAACACTACATGCAAGACAACATGGCTGGCACGACACTACAGGCACGGCAAAACATGGCTAGCAGGACACTACAGGCACGGCAAGACATGGCTAGCAGGACACTACAGGCACGGCAAGACATGGCTGGCACGGCAAGGCATGGATGAAACGACAGCATGGCTGGCACGACACGACACGCACGGCAAGACATGGCTGACACGACACTATATGCAAGACAACATGGCTGGCACGACAACACGCACAACAAGACATGGCTGGCACGACACTATATGCAAGACAACATGGCTGGCACGACACGCACAAGAAGACATGGCTGGCACGACACTACCCCATAAATTGCCACCAGACCCACAGTGCGATACAGGCGCCTCCGGCTGCTCCCTGTACATTCATCCACAATGACGGCAGACTGTTACATGGTGCATGGATGTGCGGTTCTCTATGCAGAAGTGTAAATGGCCCCGAGGAGATGTCCCCTGTGATTGCTCCTTAGTAACTCTCACCGATACGGATTCCTGAGCGTTTATTGCATTTCCACTTTGCACAATTGGTCCCTGCGGCATCTACATGAGCGGCCAGTAAGGCTTCATTCATACTGTCGTCAGAGACTCCCATCGGAGCCTTCATTGTCAGATTAGATGGGAACCTTTGTTCTTCAACTAAGGAGCAACTGCAGAAATATTAAAGGATTTTAACCCCTTGGAGATGCAGCTATTTTTTGTTTTTGCACTTTTGCTTTTTCCTTCTCTTCTACCAAGAGCCATCATTTTATTATTTTTCCCTCCACATTCCCATATGAGGGCTGTTTTCTTGCAGGACGAGTTGTAGCTTTGAATAATATCATTCATTTCATCTTCTAATGCACTGGAATAGGGGAAACAAATCCAAGTGTTGATAAAACGGTAAAAAAAAAAAAAAAGTTGTTGGTTTTTGGGTTTTGCTTTCCCGGTGTTCATTGTATGATAAAAATGATCAGGTAACATGATTTTTCCAGTATTATTCAATTATACGATACCCAGAAAAGGTGATTAAAAAATATACAGAAAAACAATTTTTTTGAACTCAGTAACTTTTTTATTTTTCCGTCTATGGAGCTGTCTGAGAATTTTTTTTATTATTTATTTGGGGGGCTGCGTTTTTTTTGCCACCATTTGGAGTACATATAATATTTTGAGATTTTTATATTTTCTTTTTATTGCATTTTTTGAGAGGTGCAGCAACCGAATAAAAGCAATTCTGCAGCCTAAACCGCACTTACTGTACAGATTAAATCATTTTAGATTTAGATAGGACTGGACTTTGACAGACGCGGCGATACCATATAGATGTTTAATTTTTGAAACTGAGAAAAGGGAGGTGATCGAACCTTAATATTTTTTTATTTATTAATTGCTTGGTTTTTTATACATTTTTTTTTGTTCAGTGTATTTTTTTTATTTTACTTTGAGTCCCTTTAGTGAACTTATAATCACTTGTTGCTCAAAATGAAAATGCTGGGTGCCACGCAAACACCAAGGCAGCGGTGACGGGAGCCCTCACCACGACCCTGGCAACCACATGGTGATCGTGCGACACAAAGACTGCAAGCCTGAAATGCTGGTGTCAGAGAATGACTACACCATTTAAAGGGGATTTATCCACAAACAAAAGTATAATTTAATCAAATAGATCTTGGAGTAATAATAATTTCCACAATTGGATGTGTTTTGATAAAACGTTCCTGTGCTGAGATAATCTTACCAACGTACCGCCGCTGTGTACTGTGTAATGGCTGTGGCCATGTTCCTGCACGGTCAGACACAGACGTTACATGGCAGGGACACATTTCTAGGATTATCTCAGCACAGGAACATTTTATCAAAACACACCCAATTGTGGAATAATTAATCCAAAATTATCAAGAAAACTCTCAGGTGAAAAAAAAAACCAACAACAAAAAAAAAATCAGAGGTCTGTTTGAGGCCCGACCCTGCATCCGGCGTGTGACACACGTATACGTTACACAGGAGGGAATTAGGGAGTTTCTACCCGGCTGCATAAAAATGGCGCACTCACCTGAGGGTCTGCTAAGCGATTGATGTCTGGATACAGATAAAATTTGATCCCTTCTGCGGCTCCGGGAAGGGTGACCCCACGGATCAGCAAGACGATAAGCATAATGAACGGAAACGTGGCCGTGAAATATACGACCTGCAGGGAGAGCAGAAAACACCACGGTCAGGGCCGCTGAGGCCATACAGGGAGGCTTTACCTATGGGCATGTGGGCACATTTACAGGAACTGGCACAGGCACCTGGCTGCCAATCTCTGGATGAGGACCGCTGCGGCCTTGGCGGACACGCGATGCAGCGCATTATCATCAGTGGTGCTCCGATATACGGACGGTGACGTGAATTCTTCACATCTACTGAAGCACAATACTAGACGAGCGCCGGGTCCCATCTTACCTTCCCCGTGGAGCGGACACCTTTCCAAATACAGAAAAAGCAGATGACCCAGGTGAGCAGAAGGCACAGCGCCAGGTCCCACTTCACTATGCCAACATCATCAATTCCCTTTGATAAACTAAGAACTTTATTCCTAAAAGAAAGAGGAAAAAAATAAAATCACAATGACCTCGATGGTAAATGGAGGTTTCCTTTAACAGGCTGTCATCACAGGGTCACACCACACACCTGGCATACGCTCCTACAACACCCTGACGGAGACGTCCGTTGGGGCCTCATGGAGCGGTATAATTGTCCTAGCTCAGGCCACTATGGCCGGAGGGACCATCACGTAATCTCCACTTATGAGGACGGTAAATTGGCTTGGGACAGACGATGCAGAACCATGGATGCACAAGGAGCGCTGCGGCCATGATACTGAACACTAAACGATGCTACTTATCCTCAGTACGGCTCCGCCACTTGGATCATTAATCACAGGGTTTGGCTTTCATGTGATTTTATTTCTTCCCGTTGGCAGGACGGACCCACAACAACTGCCTGGAACGTCTGGCAGAGAGCGAACCGTCCTGCATCACATAACGAGAGCGCGGCAAACCTAAGGGAAATGGCAGGAGGAATCTCCAGTCCCCTGGTGCGCACAGTATGAACCCCGGACCTCACGATCTAATGTCTGGCCGGTGTCATCCATCTTTCCCGGGCTATGGATAGTGCATGACTACAGAGAATGACCCATGTTTCTGAGCTGCGGAGGAGCCACAATGGGCCTGCCATAGAGAGGGGCCGCCAGTCACAGACAGCTGGGTGCCCCCTTTGTAGGAGCTGGGGTGGCAGCCATATTGGTTAGACCCAGCTTTTCCTGAATGAGATAACTGGACAAACCTTTCATTTCTACATTTTTAACTTTACGATTTTCCTCCTAACCATAGACATACACATTCCAGAGCCGGGCCGTCCATCGTCACTTCTGACCCCCATTTCCTGAACATCTGCGGGTCCCGAGAGAGCGTTATTCGCATTGAGTAAACAAAGCCGAGAGGAGCCGCACATTGGCGCCACAGTCACTAAAACATGAAAACCACGGCATCTTTCTACTTCACCGTTTTCTGACGTGATATGGAAACAATCAGCAAGCAGGTCAGCTGCCGCAGCCAAATATTTGTCTCGTCCTCCCTACATTCTGGGGCGTCAGTAAACAGGTTGGGGCCCCGACTGCCGGTGGCCAGACAACTTCCTAATCAGGGAGAAGTAGCCACCGGCAATAAAGAGTTAAAAGGGTGAAATGGTCACAAATCAGCTCATTTATTAAATCCCAAAAGAGAGGCCTCATTACCCATAGCAACCATTTACCATAGCAACCGTTTACCCAGTGTAGGATGTAAACTGAAAGCCACGCTCTGATTGGGCACCACTGCAGCAAATCAGGAGGCTCTTTTCATTTCCCGTAGAGCCTTAAATAAATGAGAATTGGAACCTGATTGGTTGCTATGGGTAACTCCTCCATTTACCATTTGCACCAATTCTGAGAAATTCGAGGGCATCAAGTTCCCTTTAGAGACTCTGCTGCTCTCAAAGCTGCAGCAAAACAAGAGGGATGAGGACATCAAAGATTCCAGGGTCTATTTTAGATCTAAACTATTTATCATCCAACTTCCCGGACAGTAAGACGCCGCGGTCAGAGCGAGCAGATGGCGACCGGCGTCTATTAATATCCGAATAAATACAATATATCAAGTAACACAAAGAGATACGAGTCACCGGCGGGTAAAGGGGCCCCCAGAATTCACATGAAGGAGCCCCCAAACTCTATTTATCGGTTACCCAATACGATCCCGGAAAGCTGGTCGGCGACCACACGGCCAGGATTACTGTGCCCACCCGAGTGGTCAGGAACCGTACAACGCATCAATACCTCCAGGTTTCTCTAGTCCTGGACAATCCCTTTAAGTACAATCTCCATCCTCTATACCAAGAGCGGAGCTGACCCCATCGGAGGGCCATGGCCCCTTCAACAAGCGGATCAGTGATGGTGTGGAGTCGGACCCCCACCAATTTGACATTGATGGCCAATGTGAAGGACCCAATCAATCAACTCGTCAATTTTTGTTTTTGCACCCGTCTTTCATAACTTTTTTATTTTTACATCGACAGACTTTTTTTGTGGGACGAATTGACAATATTCTACCATATAACCTACTGAAAAATGGGGGGAAAAAATCCTAAGTGGAATTAAAAAAAATTGCAGTGTCATCATAGTTTTTGGTTTATTTTATGGTGTTCACTGTGTGGCAAAAAAGGCAAGAACATGCTACAACTCAGTACGATTACAGCAGAACAGAAATGTTATCGGTTTTTAGTATTATTCTAGGGACATAACAAAAAAATCTCAAATATATACCTTATATTACTACAAATAAAATAATGTGATGCCCATTACTTATCCCCCTTATATGAAGACATGTGGGTGTCATCTTTACGTGCCAAATGTAGCAGTTTATTAGTACAATTTTGGGGTAAGTGACAATTTGATTGTTTTCTATTTTTTGAAAGTGAAAGAAAAAAAAATTCAAAATCCCAGAATTCCTGATTATTTCTTTTCTGATGTTCACCTTTCGGGTTAATTAACTTTAGATTTTGATTGGAATTTTACAGACTTAATGATACTAAGTCTGCTTTAAAAAATAAAATAAATAAATAATAAAAATTCTGTAGGGAAAAGGGAATTAGTCAACTATTGTTTTTATGTAATAATTTTGAAAACTTTTTTTTATTATTATTTTGCACTATATTTTTTGAATCCCCCTATATAACTTGAACCTGAGATTGTTTAATCGCTTGTTCCAAAGATTGTAAAACTTTAGTATCACAGTATATAGAACAAATGACGATTTCATTCTGAAGACAAACCTGCGGCAGGGCTTCATGCCTGTACAAAGATGGTGACAGCTGTCATGGGAGCCAATCAGAACCCTGCGTCACTAGCCCTAATTGCTGCCGATAGAGGCAGGTACTGGCTGGGTTATACCTCTCCTGTATGAAGCAGTTTAAGCTCCTAAGCCCTCTCTCCATGCTGGGACCCTCCATGGGATATATCATTAAACTTCAGGACAACCCCTAAAACAAGATCCGTACCTGGAAAAGTTGTGAGACAATTATAGGTCATTTAAACCAAACATTCACAACTTTCTAAACAGCAAAATCGGGCAAGTTACACACCCATACAAACCTGTCACCAAGTTACAAGGCCAAGTTATCTAGCAAAGCTGGGTGACAACGAATATGGCTGCCATTACAGCTCCCCTGGGCCAGCTCATTTCAGATTAGTTTTACACCTTTGTTTCTCAGATTCCTTCCATCTCAACGTCCATACGGGTTCTGACCCTAAGCAGGTGCCAAGATGACATTTACTCTGTTTGCCAAAGCCAAGATGGGACGGCTCCAAACTTTGCAGTCAATAATTAACCGACAGGACAAATAAAGCTATCACTGGGCGATTATATACAGGGAAGGGGAAGTTACTGATAAGAAAGTCCCATGGGCGTTGTAATACAAAGTTTACAGTAACAGAGTGATCCACATGTTGGTGGAGGGAGAGTGTTTAAAAGGTATTCTCATTCCATTAAAGGGGATGTCACCTTCTGGAAAGCCCCTCATCTATAACCTGAAGGTGCTGGAAAACATATAAAATAAATAATAACACATCTATACTTCTATCTCACAACCGCTGCTCTCAGCCGGTAAGTCTCGTGAAGCAAAGTCGCGTAATTGCTGCAGCCCATCAGCAGCTGATCGTCTGCAGCCGTCACAGTTAGTTCTGCGCAGACTAGCAGTGTTCATGTGACCAGACTGGTGGGGGATACAGTGGCGCCACTCCGAGAGGTAAGTATTGATCTTTTTTTTTTATACTTTATCCAGTCCCAGTAGTGGAAAACGTCTTTAAGTGATGGAATATTACTAGGCGATGATCAGTGGAGGCTGACCTAGGGGGCTCTTCAGGATCCCAAATTTTTCAATGTGCCCTCATCTCGTTACTGTAAATGACAGCACCCCGGTCTTGGAGCTGGGCAGTGTGCGGCCAGGACCATCGGTGCGGACTGAAAAAAGGAGATAAGGACTCCGACACTGCACCAAAAACACGGCCCCATCATTCTCAAGATTAGTCCAGCTGACAGAGATCCGACCACCACTGACCCTCACGATAAACCATCACTTTATGAGATTGAAACATCCCAGTAAGAATTTATTCATAGAGAACAAAATTATAGTAAAATTCTTTTAAAGGGGTTGGTCATTACGTTCCCAGTTCTTGGGCACTGATGCCGGTGTTCCCCACCCAATTCCTCACCATTCTTCTGCCAGGAAAAATAACGTGACCCTCGCTGATGTCACTCGCCGTAAGACACTGGTGGCAGTGCCGAAGAACATCAGGAGTCTGGTTGGGCAATATATGAAGCCCAAACCAAAATGTTACCACGAGTGCCGGATCTCGGTGACCCATCACTTCTGGGCTCCTGAAAGCCTCGCTAGATTAGTTATACACCACAAACCTCCATGTTACTGCATCCCTGGACCAAGGTGGAGCACAGCTGTGCTTGAATACATCACCATTTTCAAGATTTCTGCTTGCTGTCAGTGAATGCGACGAATATGAAATATGGCTCTGATCATGTACAGCTGCCACAGATACATGGCTTCTTCAAAAGATGGGAACTTAGGACATTTTTCCAGCCTAAAAAGTAAACTATGAGTCTCCATTCACTGGTGGCAAGCAGGGGCAGGTAATAGTTGCAGATATCCTTTAGTGTCTACCACTATAACAGCCCCGACATCGGCCTCATGTACTCACTCCCAGAACTCTGTCACTGGGGAGGTGAAGTTGGTGGAGTTCAGTGACAACCACGTGGTCCTGTTCTTCCGAAACGTGTCCTCCACGCAGGTCGGGGTGTTCCACAGCTGGTGGCACAGAGCCCACGGCAGCTGACTTTGGAAAGACTGGAACAAGTAATAGACCCCCCAGGCCAGGATGACAATGTAGTAGACGTTGAGGAGAGACACGATGACGATAGAGGCGTAGCCGATTCCTGCAGAGGAGGAAACACAAAGATGGCTGTAAATACAGGAGATTTACTGTACATGGAGATGCATGGTCTGTGCTGGATCTCTAGTAGATCACGTGGCGGCCTTGGCAGCGATCACTGGGCATGAGGCGACGCTACACGTATCCTGCAGCCTAATGGACTATTGTTACTCCACATAATGGCCGCATCCAACAGGACTCTCACATGGAAGCGACACCCAAAGGTGAGAAGTGCGAGAAGCAGAAGTGTCACAAGTGCAGAGAAAGGGTGTTTCCACGTCCAACATTTCGGGCTTATCCTAAAGCCGCAGGTCTCGCCTTTCTAAAGAACAAGGTCGAGGCTTGACTATTTATGGAAAGCGCTGCGCATACACGCACGTACCCCCATATACACAGACCGCCATACATACACAGACCGCCATATATACACAGACCGCCATATATACACAGACCGCCATATATACTATACACAGCAATATACACAAGGCACACACTACAGTATATACACATCTAAATACACAAACTTTTACGCAACCTTTTTCCTGAATTGCGCCCCTAATTTCCACATCTGTCCTTCTGCACTTTCCCTCTCATTTGCTGCCAGGTTTGTGTAATGTTTTTCGTATTCTTTGTATACAGATTTATGGTGACATCTTTATCCTGTGATTTGTGTTTTACGACTCTCATAACATAACTGACTGTCCCTGTCACCGTCTGGGGCCTCAGCTCTCAGCGTATCGTCCCTGACTAAGAAGCTACAGACAGGACAGGCCCAGAATAGCCCCTGTAATGTGACAGCAGAGCTCTGCGCCCAGCGAGACCGGAGTGATCACATCTCACATCACTACTGTAATGTCCGCTGGATCTCACCAATCTGGAGTCTAAATGTATAACGAGAATCTCTCATAAGATATAACAAAATGAGTGTCGGCGTCATCATCCTGCATCCCGAGTGTCAGCGTCATCATCCTGCACCCCGAGTGTCGGCGTCATTATCCTGCACCCCGAGTGTCAGTGTCATTATCCTGCACCCTCAGTGTCATTATCCTGCACCCCGATTGTCAGCGTCATTATCCTATAACCGGAGTATCAGTGTCATTATCCTGCACCCCGAGTGTCAGCGTCATTATCCTGCACCCCGAGTGTCAGCGTCATTATCCTGCACCCCAAGTGTCAGCGTCATTATCCTGCACCCCGAGTGTCAGCGTCATTATCCTGTACCCTTAGTGTCAGTGTCATTATCCTGCACCCTCAGTGTCATTATCCTGCACCCCGATTGTCAGCGTCATTATCCTGCACCCCGAGTGTCAGTGTCATTATCCTGTACCCTTAGTGTCAGTGTCATTATCCTGCACCCCGAGTGTCAGTGTCATTATCCTGTACCCTTAGTGTCAGTGTCATTATCCTGCACCCCGAGTGTCAGCGTCATTATCCTGCACCCCGAGTGTCAGCGTCATTATCCTGTACCCCGAGTGTCGGCGTCATTATCCTGTACCCCGAGTGTCGGCGTCATTATCCTGTACCCCGAGTGTCGGCGTCATTATCCTGTACCCCGAGTGTCGGCGTCATTATCCTGTACCCCGAGTGTCGGCGTCATTATCCTGTACCCCGAGTGTCGGCGTCATTATCCTGTACCCCGAGTGTCGGCGTCATTATCCTGTACCCCGAGTGTCGGCGTCATCCTGTACCCCGAGTGTCGGCGTCATCCTGTACCCCGAGTGTCGGCGTCATTATCCTGCATCCCGAGTGTCGGCGTCATTATCCTGCATCCCGAGTGTCGGCGTCATTATCCTGCATCCCGAGTGTCGGCGTCATTATCCTGCATCCCGAGTGTCGGCGTCATTATCCTGCATCCCGAGTGTCGGCGTCATTATCCTGTACCCCCAGTGTCAGTGTCATTATCGTGTACCCCCAGTGTTAGTGTCATTATCCTGTACCCTTAGTGTCAGTGTCAGTATCCTGTACCCCAAGTGTCAGTGTCATTATCCTGTACCCCCAGTGTTAGTGTCATTATCCTGTACCCTTAATGTCAGTGTCAGTATCCTGTACCCCAAGTGTCAGTATCCTGTACCCCCAGTGTTAGTGTCATTATCCTGTACCCCCAGTGTCAGTGTCAGTATCCTGTACCCCAAGTGTCAGTGTCATTATCCTGTACCCCCAGTGTCAGTGTCAGTATCCTGTACCCCAAGTGTCAGTGTCATTATCCTGTACCCCCAGTGTTAGTGTCATTATCCTGTACCCTTAGTGTCAGTGTCAGTATCCTGTACCCCAAGTGTCAGTGTCATTATCCTGTACCCCCAGTGTTAGTGTCATTATCCTGTACCCTTAATGTCAGTGTCAGTATCCTGTACCCCAAGTGTCAGTGTCATTATCCTGTACCCCGAGTGTCAGTGTCATTATCCTGTACCCCCAGTGTCAGTGTCATTATCCTGTACCCCCAGTGTCAGTGTCATTATCCTGTACCCCCAGTGACCCCGAGTGTCAGTGTCATTATCCTGTACCCCGAGTGTCAGTGTCATTATCCTGTACCCCGAGTGTCAGTGTCATTATCCTGTACCCCGAGTGTCAGTGTCATTATCCTGTACCCCGAGTACCAGTGTCATTATCCTGTACCCCGAGTGTCAGTGTCATTATCCTGTACCCCGAGTGTCAGCGTCATTATCCTGTACCCCGAGTGTCAGTGTCATTATCCTGTACCCCGAGTGTCAGTGTCATTATCCTGTATCCCGAGTGTCGGCGTCATTATCCTGCACCCCCAGTGTCAGTGTCATTATCCTATACCCCGAGTGTCAGTGTCATTATCCTGTACCCCGAGTGTCAGTGTCATTATCCTGTACCCCCAGTGTCAGTGTCATTATCCTGTACCCTTAGTGTCAGTTTCATTATCCTGCACCCTCAGTGTCATTATCCTGTACCCCCAGTGTCAGTGTCATTATCCTGTACCCTTAGTGTCAGTTTCATTATCCTGCACCCTCAGCGTCATTATCCTGTACCCCGAGTGTCAGTGTCATTATCCTGTACCCCCAGTGTCAGTGTCATTATCCTGTACCCCCAGTGTCAGTGTCATTATCCTGTATCCCGAGTGTCGGCGTCATTATCCTGTACCCCCAGTGTCAGTGTCATTATCCTGTACCCCCAGTGTCAGTGTCATTATCCTGTACCCCGAGTGTCAGTGACATTATCCTGTACCCCGAGTGTCAGTGTCATTATCCTGTACCCCGAGTGTCAGTGTCATTATCCTGTACCCCGAGTGTCAGTGTCATTATCCTGTACCCCCAGTGTCAGTGTCATTATCCTGTATCCCGAGTGTCAGTGTCATTATCCTGTACCCTTAGTGTCAGTGTCATTATCCTGTACCCCCAGTGTCAGTGTCACTCTCCTGCACCTCAGCGTCTCTTAATCTTTAGTACAGGATTTTGCAGTCACATCATGGGGCTGAGGAGCAGAACAATGGCTGCGATCGCTGAAGTACAAGGTGTTCCTACCTGTGAAGATTGGACAGATCTTCTCCCAGCAGGTGATTCCACCCTCCGATGTAAACTGTCCTAAAACAACCTCCAGGAAGAACACAGGTAACCCACCTCCAAACAGGAAGATGAAATACGGGATTAAAAAAGCACCTGTAAAAAAAGCAGCAGAAGGAAGTCAGTAGATACCTGAGCTGCTCCAACAACCAGGAAGAAAAATGACAAGAAAATATAATACTCTTCAGGTTTCCTTCAGTAAGAAGTGACTGATATCATAGGGACATTTGGTCTTATCATAACACTGAACTGAGGGGCGGAATGTGCTGAGGACAGTCTGTGAGCAGAGGAGCGCGGCTCGTTACTGCACAGTTAGATCCTCTAACGAGTCCGGCACCTCTGCATTCATTACACAACCAGGACAGGTTTACAGATTCCTACTGAATGACAGCAAGCAGAGGTCCTGAAAACATAGTGAATGCCTAAAGGAAGTATATTGGAAAATTACCAAAGCTTTCATCATACATTACAGGGGAGTTCTCACTGCTTGCTTTCAGTGAATAGGAACCCACTGTGACCCAGTCCTACTCACACAGCTGCAGTTTGTTACAATGTATCAGTGTAGGGAATGCTCTGTACATAAAATACATCACAGCTCTTTCTCATTTCATGGACTTAAAGCCAAGGCTGGGACAACACAACAACTTTAGCTGCGACACAGGTCGCACGCACACTATCAGGTCGCTCAAAAATCTATTTGGTTCCCACTTTTCGTCATTTGTTCATGGCAGTCACAGCAACCGAGAGACCCAAATTCACCTGCATTACAATAAAGTTGTCGTGTAGTCCCAGCCGAAAAACCAACTGCACTGACACAGTGGAGCAAGTTTCAGCTGTGTGAGCAGCACGGGGCCTGATCTTCAGTCACAGCAGAGAATCAACAGAAGCCCCAGTGTACAGACAGCGAGGCCATGGTATGTGTGCAGGACACGCGGTCACTCACCTCCGCCGTTCTTATAGCAGAGGTACGGGAACCTCCACACATTGCCCAGACCAATGAAGCCTCCGGCCACTGACAGCAGGAAGTCGATCTTGCTGGCCCACTTCTCCCTCTGCGGGGGCTTCCCATCCGCCTCATCCTCCGGCCGCGTCCCCGGACTCTTGCCTGGAAACGGCTTTAGGATGTCTTTGTGAAAGTCCTTCAGATACTGCAGCTTTTCCTTGTTGGACATCTTTGTACCTAACGGATAAAAGGTGACAAGAATGGAGACATGAAGGGCACGAGAGCAGCTGACCGGGGGGTCCGACCCCAGCACCCCATCCACGCACCTCGGGTTTATGCTCCACTCACACCCAAAGCTGCATTCAAAATGTAACACTGCACGACTTATGTGTAATGAGGCCAATCTCTCATCAAGAACACATGCACACTTGTCCAAGCTGAGCACGCATATACACATGTATGGGGGGTTAGCGGGATGGCGGACAGGTAAGGCAGGTGTATGGGATCCTTGTAGATAATCGTCATCTGAGCTCCCACAATGCACTGCTTCCTGGTAATAAAGTGCAGAATGGTGCACGCAGCTCTGGGTGTGAGTGGAGTACTAGGATGTGGCGCATGTCTCGCTGCAACTTTGCTTTTGACTAAAACCATAAGTCAATAGAGTGTTTGATTGATAAGTGAAGGGGGTTTCTGGAATGGACAAGACCCTCCAAGCATGAACACCCCATCCCCTCCCGAAAGCCAGAGGCGAGGAGGCATCTGCTCATCTGTGACTCCCCCTCGGTGCGTGACACGAGGAGTCCGTGCCCTCCATGCCCAGATAATGCCACAGGGGGCAGGAAACAGATTTAATTTCCAACGCCAACATTAACCCTTTCTCTGCCGTGATGTAAGGGGATGAATGGTGCTCGCTCACTTCGTCCCAACTGGCCATGAAAAGTGACAACTACTTTCATCAGAAAAGAATCTGCTCAGAGCGGTTGTCAGTCCCCCTCCCCCACTGCTCAGCCTGCACACCGAGCCAATAGAGCATTTTTTTTAAAACACATCCAATTGTGGAACTCATTATTATTCCAAGATCTATTGATTAAAATTATATTTTCCTCATGGGAAAACACCTTTAAAACACATTGCTTCCTCCATAACGGAAAAGCCCCTAAGTCTGCCACCCTTCTATACGCAGGTCCTAATAGGATGAATGGCATGAAGTCTGTAATGAAGACGCCCTCCCACAGCCCCAAACCGCAGCGTGCTTAACGAGCTCAGACACGGGGACACCGGTTTTTTTGCCTTTCACCAATCACAGCCGATATACTCAAATATCAGAGGAACATGGAGAAATCTGGCATTTCCATCCAACAATTCATAAAAAAAATTCAGACTTTATTGGAAAAATATAAAACCTTGGAAACCAAGTCACATGTCAAAACCTGAGGCATTTCTGGCGCACACCAGCGTCCTTGGTCGTAGGAGATCCTATAACTAAGGTATGACTATGATGGCGGTGTGTGCCAGAAATGGGTCAGATTTTGATATGTGAATTGGATTCCAAGGTTTTATGTTTTTCCAATAAAGTCTGAATTTTTTATGAGTTGTTGGATGGAAATGCCGAATTCCTCCTCGCTCCTCTGATCATTAGCCGCGCTTCACCAGCAGGATCGGCACCAACCACTTTAGACTTCAACCATCACACACAGACTACTCGAATATCTACCAATGTCTCCTTGAGATGCAGATTATCCGTCAGATCTACCAGAATAATCTCTGCAATACTAGAATTAACTACACAAGAAAGGCCGCTGAGCGCTGCGGTGCATGCCCCGATATCCGCTGCCGGTCAGGTCACCTGCAGAGCCCAGCGTTCTCCGGCTCTTCCGTGCGAGGAGGCTCTGCACCTGCACCGTCACATCTCCAGGGTCACAATTATTATTATTATTATTATTATTTATTGTTATAGCGCCATTTATTCCATGGCGCTTTACAATTATCTTTTAATGATGTTTCTACACAAATAACCCAACAGCAAAAGAAATGTTCCTTAATTATGATTACATCGTGAAGTAATGAGCGAAACGTTATCAGATCTGTTAACACTTCTGCAGCCGGGGCTCAAATAACGGATACCGGAGCCTCAATACACGATAGGACGGACACGAGTCACCATCACTGGTGGTATAAAGCGCTAGAACCAGCGGCGAACAGCAGCTCCTCCACAAAGGCTCAGCAATTTACTTGGTGCTCTGTTCAGCAGGGGTTAATTCTCCGGTGTACGCCCTCTGCCATCATATTATATTGATAATACCTAATCTGTCTATGACAGGAGGCGAGACGGCGAACAGATAGCACCCAGGAGTTAACCGCCGCATTGACTTTCTCTTGATAGAGTATCATTATACAGCTGCAATAAAGAAGTTCATGAAAAGGTGAAATCCGCCCCGTAACTAAAGAGCCAACAGAATCACTTCATGCTGTGGCATCACCGCGCGCGCCGGCCTTGTGCTGTGGCATCACCGTGTGCATTATCAATGTGCTGTGGCATCACTGTGTGCATTATCAATGTGCTGTGGTATCACCGCCCACGGCTTCCCTGTCATGTGGAATCACCAACCGTGTGATCCCTGAGCTGTGACATCACTGTGCGCATTATCCCTGTACTGTGACATCACTGTGCATTATCCCTGTACTGTGACATCACTGTGTGTATTATCCCTGTACTGTGGCATCACTGTATGTATTATCCCTGTACTGTGGCATCACTGTGTGCATTATCCCTGTACTGTGGCATCACTGTGCGCATTATCCCTGTACTGTGACATCACTGTGTATTATCCCTGTACTGTGACATCACTGTGCGCATTATCCCTGTACTGTGGCATCACTGTGCGCATTATCCCTGTACTGTGGCATCACTGTGTGCATTATCCCTGTACTGTGACATCACTGTGCGCATTATCCCTGTACTGTGGCATCACTGTGCGCATTATCCCTGTACTGTGACATCACTGTGTATTATCCCTGTACTGTGACATCACTGTGCGCATTATCCCTGTACTGTGGCATCACTGTGCGCATTATCCCTGTACTGTGACATCACTGTGCGCATTATCCCTGTACTGTGGCATCACTGTGCGCATTATCCCTGTACTGTGGCATCACTGTGCGCATTATCCCTGTACTGTGACATCACTGTGTGCATTATCTCTGTACTGTGACATCACTGTGTGCATTATCCCTGTACAGTGACATCACTGTGTGCATTATCCCTGTACTGTGACATCACTGTGTGCATTATCCCTGTACTGTGGCATCACTGTGCGCATTATAACTGTACTGTGACATCACTGTGTGCATTATCCCTGTACAGTGACATCACTGTGTGCATTATCCCTGTACTGTGACATCACTGTGTATTATCCCTGTACTGTGACATCACTGTGTGCATTATCCCTGTACTGTGGCATCACTGTGCGCATTATAACTGTACTGTGACATCACTGTGTGCATTATCCCTGTACAGTGACATCACTGTGTGTATTATCCCTGTACTGTGACATCACTGTGTGCATTATCCCTGTACAGTGACATCACTGTGTGTATTATCCCTGTACTGTGACATCACCGCACGCGCGTGTTCCCTGTACTGTGACATCAATGTGCGCATAAATCTAGTGTTGTAAAGTTAAAGGGTTGTTCTGCAATCTAACAAAAATTTACATTTTAACATAGATAATGCAGTTTTTGTAAGCGCCTATGAGGGTATATTGGCCCCTAGGTCCCTCTAACAGCATAGTCTGAACTGTGACTAGTGGATGGTAAAGAGTACACGGCGCTCTTCGCTCTGCTCATTAGAAAAGCCTCCTATACACCTATGAGGCTGCTAGTTGGGGTCCGTCCGGGCATCGCGGTCTATGTACAAACGCCTGAATTCAGCCTACAGCCTCAGCTGAGGACATGGACTGCCCCTTTAAGAATCATTAGGTCTTATTAATATAGACGCCATTTGGCATCACAGATAACCAACATAAGTCTGAGGAGAGCATTTACATTTCTTTACGACTGAATAGACTTTAAGTTGTCTTTTTTCTGCAAATATTCTATAAGATGCACTGGGGTCCGTTAACCGTTTGTGTTATTATTCATCTCCCTTCTCTGCATTTTGTTTATCTCTTCACTTTTCCTTCTTACATACACTATTTCTCAGTGTATTTCCTTGTGTGTATTGTAACCCTTCCCTTTAAAAAGTTAATAAAAATAATTTGAAGAAAACTTACATTTCCGCCTCATCCTTCTGTAAGGTAATCAGTGAGCGGCCAAATTATCATTAATTTCCATGGGAACAAAATCTTGAACATCAACCAATCAGATGACTTATTTCATTTTCTAACCTGCATTAAGAAAATGAGAGCTGGAATCTGATTGGTTGCTATGGGCAACACCTCAGGCACAGCAGGTGTCATCCCTGAGGCCTAGTCGATCATGGTAAAGCCTATGGCCACAGCTTTAGGTGTGTTTTAATCATTGGTGAAGGACCGAACTCGTCCCCAGAAGTCGCTTATTAAATGCTAATCATTTTATGCAATAATTATGAGGGTTCGCTGTACAGTCTAATGGAAATTTCCATCCCGGCGCAGACGAGCCGCACGTACGGCAGAAACACAGAAACCACTTCCCGTTTCTATGTGAATCAGCTGATATTTTATTGGCATTTTTCTTTCATGTTGACAGAACACATACCGTAAACCAAAGGTCGCTGGGGTGAAAGGTGACGGCGACACTCGGCGTGACCTTTACTTAAAGGGGCACACTACTTTACAGAACTCAGATTTCCTGCTTTCATGTGAACAATAACTATGTTAAGAAGTTCTGCAGCTTCCACACAGACAGATCAATAATGATCCATTTTTTAAGAACTCTGCTTGTTGTCAGTAAATGGAAATGTTCTTCTTTATAACACAGAAAAGTCCAAGCTGCCGCTGCGCTGTCCGGATAGAATAACTGGAACAAACCCTCCGCTGTGCAGAGTATTAAGAAAATGATTCATTCGCCAACAGCAAGAAGAAACATTGAGGGGGGAAAAAAATACAAATGAAGAATCGTTGCAGAACTTTCCATTTTTCAATGATTAAGCATTCATCGTTTAGATGAATCCGCTGCGACGGAATAAACTGTTCTCTGTGTGGGAGCCATGATTGAAAATGGCAATGAGTGGGAGCGCGCGGTGGTTTCCATGACAGCGGATGCTCTGGTCGCACCTGTTGTCGCCAATGCACAGACATAAACATAACAATAAAAATGTAAAGCAGCCGATGACGGACGGGGAAGCTGTGGGGAGCGGCACAGCCATCATGGCGTTATCGTGTCCTCCTCCTCCTCCTCCCTCCTGCTGGGGAGAGACGAGCATCTGATGGATCCTCATCGTCATCGCATCTTTCTACCTCATTTGCCTCAAAAATCAGACAGACTGGCGCATAGATAATAGATCAGAAAGTTATCGCCAGAAACTGCGCAAAATACACCATAGCGGGTCTGCTCTGGACATAGCGGATAACGTGAAAATCCCCGCTTTAACTCTTTCCCAACCAGACCCAGTTTTGTTTTTGTTCCTTCGCTTTTTCCCTCCCTTTCTCCTAAGAGCCATAACCTGTATTATATAGGATTGTCCTATATAGTTTAAAAAAAAAAAAAGCACTCGGCGCGGGCACGAAACGCGTAAAAATAAACACTACAAAATTGCTATTCCACTCTGGAGCGGCTTCCTTTATACAGCAGCGTGGGCGACTCAGAAACGTCAATCTCCGTTGACATAGCCGTACGAGGGATTACCGTATTTTTTGTTTTCACTTATTGTGTGGATTTTTTTTTTTATTTTAATTTACATTATAATATAAATGTGAAATGCAATGCCCCCATCATTTCTTGGATTTCGTTTTTACAGCGTTCATTGTGCAGTTGAAATGACCTGCCGGCATGAAATTCCAGGTCAGAGATTACAGCGATACCACATTTACACATTAATGGCTCCAAAAAATTTTAAAAATAAAAAAAAATCCCACCCAATTGTTTTGGCATTTCTGCCCGGCAGCCTGTAGTTTGTATTGACAATTTTGGGGTACAATACTGACTGGTATGTTTCAGTTTTCTTTTATTTCGTTTATCATATAGGTTAAATAATGTAATTTTGCACTTGTGGTGAGATCAAACAGGCTTAAATTTCTTAATTTTTGCATTGTGAAAAGGGGGAGAATAAAACTTTTTTTTTCCTTGTGTTACCCCAGACTTGAACCTGCAGTTAAATGTGGCTGCGGGCTTTTGTTTTTAGGCTGGTAAGGGCCCAATAACCAGTGACCTTCCCGACCTGATAATATCAGCTCACAACTGTTTGCTTTACCTTTGCTGGTTATCAAAACTAGAGGGGACCACACGTTTTGTTTTTTCCTTCATTTACCGTATTTTTCAAATTCTAAGACACACTTTTTTTTACCCAAATTAGGGGAGAAAGTGTGTGTGTGGGGGGGTGTCTTATAATTCGAATATACCTTACCTGCCTGCAGTGGAGTGGGGTCCCAGGGTCACTGCTGGCAGAGGCAAGAGTAGGGCGATGCTGCGGGCCGCAGACTGGGATAAGGGGCTGTTCGGAGGGGCAACACTGCAGGTGTTCGGTGGTGCAGGGTCTCCATCCACAAGTTTGTGAAAGCCCGAAGCCCCCACAATTCCATGGTTTACTTTGCGGTGGACTCCTGGAAAATGGCTGCTGGGGGCGGTGCATGAGCAGATGGAGATCTCAGCAATGAGATCTTGGGCGCCGGGCTTTCACAAAATGGTGGCGGAGCCTCGCACCATGAACAACTGCACAACTGCAACACTGAACACCCGCAGCGTCGTCCCTCCGCTCTGAACTCCCTTTCCTTTCAGCCTGGGGTCCGCAGCATCGCCCCTCTCCTGCCTCCTCCACCAGCAGCGACCCTGGGACCTCGCTCCACTGCAGCCGCCACCCCCCCAGGTAAGCAATAAGACCCCCGGATTATAAGAAGCACCACCATTTTACTAAAAAAAAGTTGTTTTTTTCCCTATTTTTTTCTCCAAAATTTGGGGTGCATATTATAATCCGATGCTTCTTATAGACTTCAAAATACAGTATTTATTTATTAAGTTAAACAAGTTTAAAAAGTTGTACAATAAACTCCAAATGAAAGACACTAAAGGGTGCAAGTTTAGAATATAGAGAGGGAGGGTGAAAATATAAAACTACAGTATAGCTATTATATATCTGATATCTTTATCACCTATCTATATCTTTATATAAGATTGCTTTATTATTTTGACAACTAGCTTTAGTTTGCATATATCATTATAGAATGTAAAAGATGATAAAACTGCATAGAATACTCGGCATACAGATCAGATATGGATGTGAGCCAAGCCAAGAAAATATTTTGACACTCGCATTGCCCTCACATGACAAGGTAAACCATATGGATTCCACTGGTCCAGCCTTTTTGGATGAGAACGGCGGGACAGATCTTTTATGCGCTAGTGTGAGCGAACCCTTAGAGGAAGGCGCTAGCTGTATAACACAGCCGACTACAATTTATTTGTAGTGTTCATTGTAAACTCTAATGGAAAGATTTATCATAGACCCATTGATTTCTATTTATGAAAAAATTGTGATAGAGGGGAAAAAAAATATCCAGAGAAGTGAATATCCCCATTGACTATAATAAGTGTGTGCAGCCATTGTGGCTCTTCAAAAACTAGATATTAAACGGCAGCCATTTAAAGACATCATTCATAAAAATAAAAAAAATAAATCACTGTCAGCAGCGGCTCCTCCTGCAGCCAGTATCATGGCAGGGCATCATTATAAAGCTCCTGGCGATTAAGGATCCAGTGATACACACTAGATCTATTCAGTGCAGGCAGCGAGAATCGTGTATGTCCATGATCTATACATTGTACCTACCACTTAAAGGGACACTTCGGTAACCAGTGAATTTTTACGTTTTGTAATTATTTCGGAGGATATCCTTTCGAAACTCTCTACTAAATACTTTTTAGCACCAATATGTTGCTGCTGTTCCTGAGCAGATCAAGCTGCAGCGATCGGCTGATACATGTCGTTCTCCGCGCTCCTGCATGGATTTGGTTGCGTCCACAACATTTACATGCACTTGGTTTGAACTGAAATCTACAGGTGTAATATCATGACATCACTGTGAATTGTGGCACACTGATGTAGCAGATCTGGGGTTGCAGATACAACTTTGCAATTATCACAAAACTGGTAACATAACATGATCAACTATAATAACTGTGATAATTGATAAGTTGTATTTACAAGTAGAGTTGAGTGAATATGTTCAGAACTGGTCGCAGAATCTGAATTTGCCATATACGTGCCATATTGGTACCCTGTTTGTGCCGACTATGTTTGATGATCGGTTACGAACATATTCGGAAATTTCTACTCCCATCGACTCCAATGACATTCAGCTGTGTTTGGCGAATATTGCAAAAACATTTTGGAAGGGAATTGTGAAAAATTCGTTCAACTCTACTTACAAGCTCAGCTCTGCTACATTGGTGCCATAGCAATGATATATAACTCTACTATAAACCCCATAATAGAGCAATACAAAGATACTTCGTGATCACTACACAATTTAGCATCTGGATGCTGTACACAGATGTAGCAGAGCCCAGAACGACATTTGGTACAGCTTATTTTACTTAGGGCTGTCAACCTATGCAGACCAAAGGGTTAAATGACGGATCCAACTCTGCTACATCTGTTCTGCTACAGAGCTGAGGGCAGAGTCCAATCTATTAGCAGCACTGACATCAAATTCCTGGTATGAGGAGAACCAAAAACACTTCACTAATCAACAGCCAAGTTAAAAAATCACTTTAGATTCCTCTATGAATATATCTGAGCACGGATCTAGCAGATCTGGTTGTGTTGGGACTACATCGTTCTTGATTAACAAGACTTCGCTGAACTACTAAAAAGTTGTGCCAAATTACAAATTCAGTTCTGCTGTATCAGACACCCAGTGTCATCTCTCCGGGGAAAGTATCTCCTGCGAAAAGCCTGTAATGTATAATGTAATCATCCACAATGATGTGGAACTACAAATCCCAGCAAGAATAAATAGCCATGGGCTTCTGAGACTCACAGATGCCCAACCTGTAACCTGTTATGTTGAGATTCTGCCAGTGACAGATGTGAATAAAAACTATACATGATATTATATCACTGTGATACATGATATTATTACAGGTGAGATTGCTCTGCATTATACATTACTGTAGATTATGCAATTATACACTGTATATTATTATTAATATTATACATTTTTATAGCACCATATATAACAACATGTAACATATATTTTACTACATGACTGTATTACATAGATTATTTATTACATATGTTATTTACACATTATGTCACTGTTTATGCCATAAGTGTCCATTATATCGCTACACATTAGTTTATTATTACTAGGTCACATCACTTATTGTATATTACTGTATAATACCATTATTACTCTTCATTATTACACACACTAGACAGCTGATATGTTATACTGTTACACATTTACTTTGAAATACTTATTTTATATACCTGTCAGTATATTATGAGATATTATTGTCCACAGGGCAGGCGGCTGCGGAGCGCCTCTCCATGGAGCAGGTGGGTATCAGGAGGGCTCATCCTGTAAGAATGCAGTGTGTGATTGTGAGGGCGGCAGGTGATCAGTGGATTATAGAGGTTTGTCTATGTATATTAGGATCCTCCACGTTATATACATATATACACACAACAGGGCTCCATTGTTACAGATGGCCGATTTACAGCACATTCCGACACTTCTCTCACCAGATACAGCGGATTACTGCACAATATGATTATTACTAATGTACCTGACTGCGAGTACAAGAGCAGGTTCTATCAGCAGGAACTGCCTGGAATCTACCTGGAATCTACAGTGAAGAGGAGGTTACTGCAGAGTACTTGTGAATATTGACCAGTATCCTGGACGATGGGTGCGGTGGCTCCTGTGTGTTGGATGATGAGTGCAGTGGCTCCTGTGTGTTGGATGATGAGTGCAGTAGCTCCATGTTGGATGAGGAGTGCAGTAGCTCCTGTGTGTCGGATGATGAGTGCAGTAGCTCCATGTTGGATGATGAGTGCAGTAGCTCCTGTGTGTTGGATGATGAGTGCAGTGGCTCCTGTGTGTTGGATGATGAGTGCAGTAGCTCCTGTGTGTTGGATGATGAGTGCAGTAGCTCCTGTGTGTTGGATGATGAGTGCAGTGGCTCCTGTGTGTTGGATGATGAGTGCAGTAGCTCCATGTTGGATGAGGAGTGCAGTAGCTCCATGTTGGATGAGGAGTGCAGTAGCTCCATGTTGGATGAGGAGTGCAGTAGCTCCTGTGTGTTGGATGATGAGTGCAGTGACTCCTGTGTGTTGGATGATGAGTGCAGTGGCTCCTGTGTGTTGGATGATGAGTGCAGTAGCTCCTGGGTGTTGGATGATGAGTGCAGTAGCTCCTGGGTGTTGGATGATGAGTGCAGTGGCTCCTGGGTTGGATGATGAGTGCAGTGACTCCTGTGTGTTGGATGATGAGTGCAGTGGCTCCTGTGTGTTGGATGATGAGTGCAGTGGCTCCTGTGTGTTGGATGATGAGTGCAGTGGCTCCTGGGTTGGATGATGAGTGCAGTAGCTCCTGGGTGTTGGATGATGAGTGCAGTAGCTCCTGTGTGTCGGATGATGAGTGCAGTAGCTCCATGTTGGATGATGAGTGCAGTAGCTCCTGTGTTGGATGATGAGTGCAGTAGCTCCTGTGTTGGATGATGAGTGCAGTGGCCCCTTGTGTGTTGGATGATGAGTGCAGTGGCTCCTGTGTTGGATGATGAGTGCAGTGGCCCCTGTGTGTTGGATGATGAGTGCAGTGGCTCCTGTGTTGGATGATGAGTGCAGTGGCTCCTGTGTTGGATGATGAGTGCAGTGGCTCCTGTGTTGGATGATGAGTGCAGTGGCTCCTGTGTTGGATGATGAGTGCAGTGGCTCCTGTGTTGGATGATGAGTGCAGTGGCCCCTGTGTGTTGGATGATGAGTGCAGTAGCTCCTGTGTTGGATGATGAGTGCAGTGGCTCCTGTATGCTGGGTGATGAGTGCAGTGGCTCCAGGGTGTTGGATGATGAGTGCAGTAGCTCCTGGGTGTTGGATGATGAGTGCAGTGGCCCCTGTGTGTTGGATGATGAGTGCAGTGGCCCCTGTGTGTCGGATGATGGGTGCAGTGGCTCCTGTGTGTCGGATGATGAGTGCGGTGGCTCCTGTGTGTTGGATGATGAGTGCAGTAGCTCCTGTGTTGGATGATGAGTGCAGTAGCTCCTGTGTTGGATGATGAGTGCAGTAGCTCCTGTGTTGGATGATGAGTGCAGTAGCTCCTGTGTTGGATGATGAGTGCAGTAGCTCCTGTGTTGGATGATGAGTGCAGTGGCTCCTGTGTTGGATGATGAGTGCAGTGGCCCCTTGTGTGTTGGATGATGAGTGCAGTGACCCCTGTGTGTTGGATGATGAGTGCAGTGACCCCTGTGTGTTGGATGATGAGTGCAGTGGCCCCTGTGTGTTGGATGATGAGTGCAGTAGCTCCTGTGTTGGATGATGGGTGCAGTGGCTCCTGTATGCTGGATGATGGGTGCAGTGGCTCCTGTATGCTGGATGATGGGTGCAGTGGCTCCTGTATGCTGGATGATGGGTGCAGTGGCTCCTGTGTGTTGGATGAGTGCAGTAGCTCCTGTGTTGGATGATGAGTGCAGTAGCTCCTGTGTTGGATGATGGGTGCAGTGGATCCTGTATGCTGGATGATGGGTGCAGTGGCTCCTGTATGCTGGATGATGAGTGCAGTGACTCCTGTGTTGGATGATGAGTGCAGTAGCTCCTGTGTTGGATGATGAGTGCAGTGGTTCCTGTGTGTTGGATGATGAGTGCAGTGACTCCTGTGTTGGATGATGAGTGCAGTGGCTCCTGTGTGTTGGATGATGAGTGCAGTGGCTCCTGTGTTGGATGATGAGTGCAGTGGCCCCTGTATGCTGGATGATGGGTGCAGTGGCTCCTGTATGCTGGATGATGAGTGCAGTGACTCCTGTGTTGGATGATGAGTGCAGTAGCTCCTGTGTTGGATGATGAGTGCAGTGGCTCCTGTGTGTTGGATGATGAGTGCAGTAGCTCCTGTGTGTTGGATGATGGGTGCAGTGACTCCTGTGTGTTGGATGATGAGTGCAGTGGCTCCTGTATGCTGGATGATGAGTGCAGTGACTCCTGTGTTGGATGATGAGTGCAGTAGCTCCTGTGTTGGATGATGAGTGCAGTGGCCCCTGTGTGTTGGATGATGAGTGCAGTGGCTCCTGTGTGCTGGATGATGGGTGCAGTGGCTCCTGTGTTGGATGATGAGTGCAGTGGCTCCTGGATGATGGGTCTAGTACACGGTGAGCAGCAGGCAGCCTCGGGCTCAGCATCACCCGCCGCCGGGCTGACACTCACCTGGGGTCTCCGTGCTCCGGCTCCAGGGTCGCTGCGCTTCTCCCCGGCGGCTCAGTGATCACTGGACGGAGACTCCGGGCTCCAGAACTGATGACAGCGCGCGGCTCATGGTGGAAAATCACCGGCTCCTCCACACGCCGGGGGCGGGGCCTGACCAGAGAGGCGGGGCCTTACCGGGAGAGGGCGGGGCTTAAGTGAGAGAGGGATGGGAACACGTGCAGAGGAAAACAAAGGAGAAAAGAGAGAAAGAGGTGAAGAGAGAGAAGGAAAGAAAACGAAGGAGAGGGGGGAAAGGGGAGAGATATAGAATGATAGAGAAGATTAGAGGCTGATTACAGAAACAGATGGACAAGACAGAAGAGCGGAGGAATTGCACCGATGGGAGGATCGGCCGATGATGGAGTCTTCTCCTCGGTCGCCCTATTACATACTCTCCCTCTCTCTCCTCTGGATACAATCTGCTCCCGGGGATACAGCAGTGATTTGTTATCCTCACACATCACTTTCCCGGACTCTGTGGACTGCAGTCACTTACTGTCACTTACAGGCCATTTATGAGCATTTGATTGATCACCAGAAGCCAAAATATGTGAGCGCCGAATGTGAAAGAAAGAGATGAAACTCCACAGACTACTACTGTAGACCGGGACGCCCCACTGGTCTGTCCTAATGTAGACCGGGATCGCCCCACTGGTCTGTCCTAATGTAGACCGGGATCGCCCCACTGGTCCGTCCTAATGTAGACCGGGATCGCCCCACTGGTCCGTCCTAAAGTAGACCGGGATCGCCCCACTGGTCTGTCCTAATGTAGACCGGGATCGCCCCACTGGTCCGTCCTAAAGTGGACCGGGACGCCCCACTGGTCTGTCCTAATGTAGACCGGGATCGCCCCACTGGTCCGTCCTAATGTAGACCGGGATCGCCCCACTGGTCCGTCCTAAAGTAGACCGGGATCGCCCCACTGGTCCGTCCTAATGTAGACCGGGATCGCCCCACTGGTCCGTCCTAAAGTAGACCGGGATCGCCCCACTGGGCCGTCCTAATGTAGACCGGGATCGCCCCTCTGGTCCATCCTAATGTAGACCGGGATCGCCCCACTGGTCTGTCCTACTGTAGACCGGGATCGCCCCACTGGTCCATCCTAAAGTAGACCGGGATCGCCCCACTGGTCCGTCCTAATGTAGACCGGGATCGCCCCACTGGTCCGTCCTAATGTAGACCGGGATCACCCCACTGGTCCGTCCTACTGTAGACCGGGATCGCCCCACTGGTCCGTCCTAAAGTAGACTGGGATCGCCCCACTGGTCCGTCCTAATGTAGACCGGGATCGCCCCACTGGTCCGTCCTAAAGTAGACCGGGATCGCCCCACTGGTCCGTCCTAATGTAGACCGGAATCGCCCCACTGGTCCGTCCTAAAGTAGACCGGGATCGCCCCACTGGTCCGTCCTACTGTAGACAGGGATCGCCCCACTGGTCCGTCCTAATGTAGACCGTGATCGCCCCACTGGTCTGTCCTAAAGCAGACCGTGATCGCCCCACTGGTCCGTCCTAAAGTAGACCGGGATCGCCCCACTGGTCCATCTTAATGTAGACAGGGATCGCCCCACTGGTCCGTCCTAATGTAGACCGGGATCACCCCACTGCTCTGTCTTAATGTAGACCGGGATCGCCCCACTGGTCTGTCCTAAAGTAGACCGGGATCGCCCCACTGGTCTGTCCTACTGTAGGCAGGGATCGCCCCACTGGTCCGTCCTAATGTAGACCGGGACCGCCCCACTGGTCAGTCCTAATGTAGACCGGGACCGCCCCACTGGTCCGTCCTAATGTAGACCGGGACCCCCCAATGGTCCGTCCTAATGTAGACCGGGACCGCGCCTCTGGTCCGTCCTAATGTAGACCGGGATCGCCCCACTGGTCCGTCCTAAAGTAGACTGGTATCGCCCCACTGGTCCATCCTAAAGTAGACCGGGATCGCCCCTCTGGTCCATCCTAATGTAGACCGGGATCGCCCCACTGGTCCGTCCTAATGTAGACCGGGATCGCCCCACTGGTCCATCGTAATGTAGACCAGGATCGCCTCACTGGTCCGTCCTAATGTAGACCGGGACCGCGCCTCTGGTCCGTCCTAATGTAGACTGGGACCGCGCCACTGGTCTGTCCTAATGTAGACCGGGACCACCCCACTGGTCCGTACTAATGTAGAGTGAGGCCTAATGTAGACTTGGACCGCCCCACTAATCTCTCTTAATGTAGAATTGGACCGCCCCACTAGTCTCTCTAAATGTAGACTTGGACTGCCCCACTAGTCTCTCTTAATGTAGACTGGGACCGCCCCACTGGTCCGTCCTAATGTAGACTGGGACCACCCCACTGGTCCATCCTAATGTAGACCGGGATCGCCCCACTGGTCTGTCCTAATGTAGACCGGGATCACCCCACTGGTCCGTCCTAAAGTAGACCGGGATCGCCCCACTGGTCCGTCCTAATGTAGACCGGGATCGCCCCACTGGTCTGTCCTAAAGTAGACCGGGATCGCCCCACTGGTCTGTCCTAAAGTAGACTGGGATCGCCCCACTGGTCCATCCTAATGTAGACCGGGATCGCCCCACTGGTCTGTCCTAATGTAGACCGGGATCGCCCCACTGGTCCGTCCTAAAGTAGACCGGGATCGCCCCACTGGTCCGTCCTAATGTAGACCGGGATCGCCCCACTGGTCTGTCCTAAAGTAGACCGGGATCGCCCCACTGGTCTGTCCTAAAGTAGACTGGGATCGCCCCACTGGTCCATCCTAATGTAGACCGGGATCGCCCCACTGGTCTGTCCTAATGTAGACCGGGATCGCCCCACTGGTCCGTCCTAAAGTAGACCGGGATCGCCCCACTGGTCCGTCCTAATGTAGACCGGGATCGCCCCACTGGTCTGTCCTAAAGTAGACCGGGATCGCCCCACTGGTCTGTCCTAAAGTAGACTGGGATCGCCCCACTGGTCTGTCCTACTGTAGACGGGGATCGCCTCACTGGTCCGTCTTAATGTAGACTTGGACTGCTCCACTACTCTCTGTTAGTGTAGACCAGCTTTAGCTAGAATGATGCAGGGAAGGATTGCTATTAAATTACTAGACTGAATGGAAATTAAATTACTCGACGACCAGGTTAAGCACTAAACCAGCAAGACACTGAGGTTAGGCCCTTGGTTATCAGTAATGGCAGCTAAACTGCTAGGCCAGCACCAAACCACTATACTTTCAGTGTTCACAAAAGATCAATTACAATAATAACCATAAAAAAAGGAAAACAAAACTAAAAACACTAAAAATAAATCACCTAAGAGGACCACAGAACCACTAGAGGGCAGACCACGAGAGCTACAGTGAAGACCCCCACACCAATGGACAGGGATTGTCTGGATACAGCATTGACACCCTGTCCTTTCTGCATTTTTAGGAACATTTTCTTGATTAATGCACCCATGCAGCACTGAACAAAAGAGCTGCACCGCATTCTACATGAACACGGTGTAATACCGGCCACAGCTGAGAGTTTGCCACAATTGCATCCTGGCTGAACAATTCTTTTCAATCACACTGATATATTTTACCTGCACCGATTCATTGTAACAAAACATCAAGGACATGTTTGTTTTTGTTTCTGATTTAACTCTCAAAAGATTGAGTTGTAAGGATTTTCTGGTCAAGATGGTGGTGATCAGGGCCAGTGACGTCACGTGTACAGGTACCTGCAGGGTCGCTGGTCAATGATTGGTATCAGTCGTAAGTCCTATTCTAAAAGTGCATGTAAGTCTGCAGACATCTGATGTCACCGATCCCATCCACCAACCGATACAGAAGTGAGCGGAGCCGGATTACCCCTTTAATGGTGGGGGCCACATTTGAAACCTGGGACCTGTATAGAACACAGAGGCTCCAGGTAATAGTGTCGGTCAGTTACACCCACAGATAGCCCTTGTTGATGTGATGGTCTCGTGAAAATGGCCCAGTTGGTGGACATTCCCCCCCTTGAGTTGCAACTGGTGTTTTTGGTCCTCCCCTGTAATCCTTGTGGGTGAAAAGAGCCGGTACTTCTGCCACCAGCGTTGTCTGGTCTTCCACAACGGCCCTCTGGCATACATGCACTGAAAATGGCACGTCTGCCTCTGACATGAGAGAAGCAAATTTCTCCTTGAACCGTGGGTCAAGAAAGGTGCACAGCCAGTATTTCATGGTGGACAAAATGTGTTTCATGAACGGGTCTTGGGAAAGGCATCTGGACATGAACTGTGCCATGTGTGGCAGACTACAAAGAGTCAAACGTTGAGTCTCCTCACCAGGAAGAACACTAACCATCCTCTCCTCCTCACCACGCATAGCCTCCTCATCCTCCTCCTTCTCCTCTTCAGGCCTTCCATGCTGGACAGGCATGAAGCTGCGATTGGGAGTCCCCTCTTTAGCGCAGAACAAAAACTCCTGTTCCTCCTCATCCTCCTCCTGTTCCTCATCATCCCCCAATGTGGCCTGAGAATATTGTGTGAAGCTGGGCTGTGTGGTATCATCCACTGTATAATCTTGCTCCACCTGCTCGGCATTCAAAGCTTCCCCTTTGAGATTCTGCAGTGAAAGTTTTAATAGACAGAGCAGCGGGATGGTTACGCTGACAATGCGTCATCAGCGCTCACCATCTTGGTGCTGTACTCAAAGTTTTGAAGAACTTCAGAAATGTCATCGATCCGCACCCACTCGGCAGTTGTTTTGTTGAGAGTAAATTGTCAGTCTTTGCTGATGACACCAAACTAAGTAGCAAACTATTTAGAACAAACACTCGGCAAATGAAATTTAATGTAGATAAATGTAGAGTAATGCACCGAGGACAGAGTAATCCTATTGCTGCATATTAATTAGATGGGAGAATACTCGGGACCACAGAACAGGAGAAAGACGGGGGATTCTGGTTACAAGGAAGCCAAGCAGTAGTGCTCAATGTCAAGCAGCAGCAAAAGCAAACAAGATTTTAGGATGTATAAAAAGAGACCCTTTATAAATCACTGGTGAGGCCACATCTAGAATACGGGATGCAGTTTTCGGCTTCACATTTTAAAAAGGATATTCAGAAGTTAGAATCAATTCAAAGACAGGCACTAGATTATTGCAAGGGATGGAGGCCGTTCATATGATGATAGGTTAGAAAAGTTTGGCTTGTTTAGCTTAGAAAAAAAACGCCTCAGACGGGATCTCATTTACATGCATAAATATATGTGTGGCCAGTACAAAACACTGGCATGTGGAGACACGAGAGGGGGCGCAGGCGCATCGGTCCCCTAGACAAAACCGCATGAACCAGGGGTCGTCCCACCGAATGCCCACTCACCCTTTAACATGGGCATAACGCTACCCAGACAACACAGGGTGAGGGTAAAGCATTGTGGCAATGCTTTATTGAACCACAAAACAGGCAGATAACATGTTGAACAGTCCCAGCAAAATCCCCCAAGATGGTGCACATTACAGAGGCTCACCCTTCCGCTGACTCGTTGGGATAATGGCAGCTGTTACTTCAGAGCTTCCAGGGAAACTACCCCACCTGTGACACACACACAAAGATGAGGTAACGACAAGCGTAGGAAGATGACAGTCCATTGAGGTACAAGGCCAGTTGATCAGAGGGTCACAACCTGACTTCTCCAAACATCTCCATGGAGCCAGGCGACCGGCGGGTCCCAATCTTGGCTTTCTCCAAACGCATTGATGGTTCAGCGATGGTCAATGGAGCAGATCTGTATTCTTCCAGCCGGGGCCGAAGTCCCCTAAGCCGGCATCCTGAAGAATAATGAATCTGTGTCCCTCGTGATGGAGCCATTATATATTGGCTGCTGTCCTGTCTCTGGTCTTTTGGATGCATGGATGTCTTGGCACAATCGCTGGCTGTCTCTCTCGGTCTCTCTGTCTCATAGAGGCATATCACTTCTTATGTTTTAGGGTACTGTCTCACAGTGGCACTTTGGTCGCTACGACGGCACGATCCGTGACGCTCCAGCGTCGCTTGATTATCGCTCCAGCGTCATAGACTGCGGTCACACTTGGTAATGCACGGCGCTGGAGCGATAATTTCATGACGTATTTGCGATGTAGAAGCCATTGGTTACTTTGCGCACATCGTATACAATATCGTGCACACCTTTGTCACACAATGCAATCATGCCGCCACAGCGGGACACTTGACGACGAAAGAAAGTTTCAAATGATCTGCTACGACGTACGATTCTCAGCGGGGTCCCTGATCGCAGTAGCGTGTCAGACACAGCGATATCGTATGGATATCGCTGGAACGTCACGGATCGTGCCGTCGTAGCGACCAAAGTGCCACTGTGAGACAGTACCCTAACAAGTGTCCGTCAATCCAGCATCACAGATGAGGGAAAGAATGGCGATGACCATGTCGCATTGTTTGATTATGTAATCTATGTGCATAGATTTTCCTCCTCTGTCAACAAACTATCTGGCCTAGACAATGCGTAATTAGCATATCAGTAAACATCACTAATCATCAAGAATATGAGCACAATGTGTTACATCAAATGCCTACTTACAAGTCAATATTACAGGCTTACACAAGCAAAAGTCATTTTCTTGACCACATAAATTCAAAAATATCATATAGCTAACAGTCCATTCTTTCCGGCTTGCTAAGAATAATCGCCTGGCTAATTAAGATAGAATGCTGTGTCTCCACATGGCACATCACTTATTCCTTCCAAGGACCAGAGGACCCTCATTACAGGTGGAACAAAGGCGATACCAGCAGGTAAATAGGAAAGGGTTCTTTACAGTTAGAGCAGTCAGACTGTGCAAATGGCCGACACTATAACAGCTTTTATACAAGGGCCGGATGATTTCCTCAGTAGACGTAACATTGTAGGTTGAAGTTAAATTAGTGACAAAAAGGACAATTGGTGGAGAAAGGAGATGAGGAAGCGGCACTGTGTTGCCGCGAAACGCGCATCGGGGTCCACCTACCCGCTGTCTCTCCACTCTGCCTCCGCGATTTGGTAAGCCCTGTCTCTTCATTTGATTTTCAACTCAGCAGCGCTATTTCACCCTACTGAGGGACGCTGATTTTGGGACATCGGCACCTGTTATTGAGCCATACTGACTGTGGCGCTCCTTTTATAGGGCACCTGCTTTCTTATGTGACCCTCTCCCTCCTTTTGGAGGAGGGGGGGCGGCTCTTTGTCACTTTTTATTGCGGGGGCACCATTTGCGGGCACTTTGGGGAAGATGGTCTCAGCATTTCCAGGCATTTTGTTTGCACATGTTACTGCATAATGTTAATGATGTTAAATTTCACGTTCTATTGGATGCTATTTATTAAATAAATATTTGTGATACTTTTTTCATCAAGGCTCCGTATTTTCTCCTGTTCAAAAATTATTAGGTTCTGTAGAAGGACGTAGATCTGGGGATTTATTATGATGGAATATAGGCTGAACTGGATGGACAAATGTCTTTTTTCGGCCTTACTAACTATGTAACTATGTTTGTGCGTGTATTAGTGTGTATGTATGCATATGTGTGTGTATGTATGTCTATGTATTTGTGTGTGTATCTATGTGTATATGAGTGTATGTATGTGTGCGTGTATCTATGTATGTGTATGTATGAACATTTTTTTTGGTTCATGTATGATACTGTAATTGTACAGAATAGGAAAATAAACTTGGCTCTTTAAAGGGTTATTCACCAAATAGTCAAATTATCTCTGATCCATAGGATCCAACCACTGCCCCCACCTCCCCAGAGATTCTGAGGACAGGGGTCTGCAGACTCGTCCTGAATGGAGCAGAGTTGTTCATGCTTGGTCCCTGCTCTCTCCATTATCTGTAGCACTGCTGAGCGCTGCACTCGGCTATTTCCATCAGTGCTGCACTCGGCTATTTCCATCAGTTCCATAGACTATGAATAGAGCAGGAGTCAGGCATGCACCCTCCAATCCATTCATGGCTGAGCTGCAGAGTCCTGTTCTTATCATCGGAATCGGGGATATCTTGATTTATTTGGGGAATAACCCTTTATCAGATACCAGATGGTATAAATACCAGATATATAATTTAATATAATATATTCATGGTTGTCCTCATCACAAGCAGTCTACCTGGCAGGGAGGGGGGCCCAGATATATTTCTTGCACAGGGGCCCAAAGCTGTCAGTGTCTGCTCCTACCTACATATTTATCTTATATTGTTTTTATGGTCACTTTTATGACTTAATAAGATAAAAAAAATAATGTATAATCTCAACTAAAGAACCCCTCCTTCACAAAAAGCCCCAGTATTGGTGGTCATCCAGCTTTCCCACAAGCAGATATGACTAGAGGAGGCAGAGAAGAATGATGCCATGGTGGAACGTTTGTGAAAAGATCCTGTGCGGAGTGGGGTGTACCTGCTGGAGGCTCGGCTGGGCATGGAGCGCTCAGTGCAGGCTGCACACAGGGGCATTTTGTACTCTGGGTATTTTCAGTGTAATCTGTGTATTTGGCAGGGAGATGAGGGTCAGATGCTTAAGCCTCACATGCAAGCTGAGTCCCTGCGTTATAGGATTACTGTATCAGATCCCCACGTACAAGCTCAGAGCTGCAGCTGCAATGTTCTCCCGTGCCCCTTCACTGGCACTTACAGATGTGTCCAGGCTGGCAGCTGCTTTCTGTGCAGTTCTACCCAACAACGTAATTCCTACCATCAGTGTTTTTCATATACCAGGCTTCTCCTACTCTTTGTAATGTCAAACACGGAGAGCACATGGACTGCAAACTGACGCCATACGTGAGCCCTCACAGACCCATAGACTTGTATTGGCACTTTTCATCCATGCTGCTGGTAAAACGGACATGCGAACAGCTCTGCCTGAATGAGGCCTAAGCCTGAACTCTACTTGGTAACTCAATGATTGATAAACTTGTGTGTAAGGCTATCGCTGTTAACACCTATCAATGGTCAGGAATAATGCTCCTACTATTGTCACATTATCGGTCACTGTAGAAGGTCGTCCTTGACATAAACAATAATGGCCTTTCCTTGGGAACGTCCATTAATATCAGGTTCCTCCGTTTAGAAATACATCATGACATTCTTCTATTTCTTTATTCTTCAAGCAGTCTTGCAGAATGATCACCTCCCGCCCTGTGTGGTTTGGATGATTTAACACCGCTTGTAGAAAAAAGAAATAGAAGATTGGCGAGTGCCGCGTTTAATTTCTACATCGAGGAATGCGATATTAACTAGTTATTTCATGACGCACCACCTTTGTCTGTAAGTGTGATCCCCGATTTATCCCTGATTTTCCTTAGTGCTCTGGTTAAAGACTTTTGGACCCATTAATAGCAGGTCAGTGGGGATACAATACTTGGCACTGCCACCGTAGCTCCTCACCCATTCACTTCAACAGGAGCCGAGCTGCAGTTCCCAAGAATGGCCACTGTACAGTGTTGGAAGCTTTGGCGTTTCTTGTCTGTACATACATGATTTATATCCAGCTGCAAACATCTGATCAGTGGGGGTACTATCAAATATCCCAATTTTTTTTTACTTATTCAAAACTTTAAAAGCAAAAAGATGATTTCTAAAATTTTCAGAAACTGCAGAAGCGAGAATGATAAAATTGTAACTTTGGTGGTAGAACAGTGAGAAGGTCCATACGGGATGATTCATATGCTGTTGACAGCTCTAAGCCAAACTTAGCGTGCAGCACTAAATGTTTAGTTTGTGATGTGCTGGCTCAGGCCAGATTGCAAAGTTCTGATTTTTGAGGACTAATACCCAGAAAATACTATTTTGTTAAATGTTTTAAATATGTTCATATAGGCTATAAACTGAGATCTGCAGCCAGTACTGTTCTCTAAAGGCCCGTGACTGTTTTAATTGTTTCATTGTTTCCTATTCTGCAGCCTTTATTTACAAAACATTAATTCTTCATTCACAGATTAACTATTCTAAGTGGTATCTGCCTGGTTATTCCAAAGGTGTCAAACTCAAGGTACGCAGGCAAAATTCGGCCCGCCTCGTGATTTCATGTGGGCCACGAGGTCAGGATACAGAAGCACCAGCTCTGCACTTTTTTTTTTTTCCTTTACAGAGAGCCAGTTGGAGCAATGTGGAAGTGTGTACCGGAGCTCAAAATTTAAGATGGCACTCACCCCCTGTGCTGGCACAACCCCCTCTATTAAGTACTGGCTACGTTCTATGTCAACCCAGCCAGAGCTTAGCAGAGGGGTAGAGGTAGCACAGGGAGCTGGCACCATCTTTTAAATTGAGTGAACGCAGTCAGCCAGCACAAAAAGTAAATGCAATGAATGCAGTCAGCCAGCATGATCAGTGAATGCAGTGGGCCAGCATGAACAGTGAATGCAGTCAGCCAGCATGAACAGTGAATGCAGTCAGCCAGCACGAACAGTGAATGCAGTCAGCCAGCACGAACAGTGAATGCAGTCAGCCAGCACGAACAGTGAATGCAGTCAGCCAGCACGAACAGTGAATGCAGTCAGCCAGCACGAACAGTGAATGCAGTCAGCCAGCACGAACAGTGAATGCAGTCAGCCAGCACGAACAGTGAATGCAGTCAGCCAGCACGAACAGTGAATGCAGTCAGCCAGCACGAACAGTGAATGCAGTCAGCCAGAACGAACAGTGAATGCAATCAGCCAGAACGAACAGTGAATACAGTCAGCCAGCATGAACAGTGAATGCAATCAGCCAGCACGAACAGTGAATGCAGTCATCCAGCACGAACAGTGAATGCAGTTAGCCAGCACGAACAGTGAATGCAGTCAGCCAGCATGAACAGTGAATGCAGTTAGCCAACACGAACAGTGAATGCAGTTAGCCAGCACGAACATTGAATGCAGTCAGCCAGCATGAACAGTGAATGCAGTCAGCCAGCATGAACAGTGAATATAGTTAGCCAGCACGAACAGTGAATGCAGTCAGCCAGCATGAACAGTGAATACAGCCAGACAGCACGAACAGTGAATGCAGTTAGCCTTCACGAACATTGAATGCAGTCAGCCAGCATGGACAGTGAATGCAGTCAGCCAGCATGAACAGTGAATGCAGTCAGCCAGCATGAACAGTGAATGCAGTCAGCGAGCATGAACAGTGAATAAAGCCAGCCAGCACGAACAGTGAATGCAGTACGCCAGTATGAACAGTGAATGCAGTCCGCCAGCATGAACAGTTAATACAGTCAGCCAGCATGAACAGTGAATGCAGTCAGCCAGCACGAACAGGGACAGCTCTCTTAGCCCTACCACCCAGGGACAGCTCTCTTAGTCCTACTACCCAGGGACAGCTATCTTAGCCCTACTACCCACAGACAGCTCTCTTAGTCCTACTACCCAGGGACAGCTCTCTTAGCCCTACTACCCAGGGACAGCTCTCTTAGCCCTACTACCCAGTGACAGTTCTCTTAGCCCTACTACCCAGGGACAGCTCTCTTAGTCCTACTACCCAGGGACAGTTCTCTTAGCCCTACTACCCAGGGACAGCTCTCTTAGTCCTACTACCCAGGGACAGTTCTCTTAGCCCTACTACCCAGGGACAGCTCTCTTAGTCCTACTACCCAGGGACAGCTCTCTTAGTCCTACTACCCAGGGACAACTCTCTTAGTCCTTCTACCCATGGACAGTTTTCTTAGTCCTACTACTCACAGACAGCTTTCTTAGCCCTACTACACAAGAACAACTCTTTTACAGCCCCTGGCCTGTTGTACAAGCACTTACCATTACAAGCAGGCCTTTGAAGTCAACCATAATCATGATGTGGCCCTCGGTGACAATGAGTTTTACACCCATTATATACACGTTGTGGGTGTTATTACCAGATGTGGACTCCTGTAAATGCCTTTCTTATTACTAAAATGCACGTATTATTGGCTAAAAATAGTTTATTTAACGTTTTGGAGCATTTGTCTTCCACAGTCATTATGGGGGCGGCCAAATTGCCTGAGCTTCTGCTAACAGCATTTAGAGATATGCTTTAGAGCTGCTACATAAACCAAAACCATCAAGTGTGTTGTGGGCATGCTCTATGATTTGTACAGAGGCAGGGAGGAGAAAGAGGTGAGCTGTGACATCAACCATTGTTAATGATGCAATTTTGAAATCTTTTTATAGGTTTTATTCTGTCTGAAATGATAATGAGATTACTGATGAGAAGAGATCTTTACAAAACATCCAATCCCAAAAAAACCCCCCAAAAACACGAATAGTAGCATGAAAAATAAAATCTGTTTTAACTTGAATTTCATCATAATTTGACTTAGATCAACATTCAGGGGACTTCTACATGATATAATGTTACTAAATGTTATGATAAAATTATTTCAGGGGTGGTAGATATGTTAGTATTTGTAAGCCTGAATATATCTATGTTTTCAAGGAAAATTAAGAAAAAAGATTATTTATTCTTCAACAGAGCAAGTCCAAACCTTAAATAAATAATTCCAGAGCCAGAAAACAAAATGTCTAACCAGTGCTGAAGACACAGTTCTGCCAGAGCATCAGGAATGCCAAGTGTCCCTGTCCCGCTCTCTGGATTTCTGAAATATTTACAGAACTTAAATACTAACATTAAATTTACTGAAATCAATAAATAACTTTAAATAAACAAACTGCAGGAACTCGGTTCCACCGGCCGCTGTGTACTCAAAGCCAGAGTTCACATAAAAAGTACAGCACTCCTCTTTAGAAACGTATTTTAACCTTCTTAACCCCTTCATGACCCAGCCTATTTTGACCTTAAAGGGAACCTGTCACCACGTTTTTGGAAGATGGGATAAAAATAGCGTTAAATAGGGGCAGAGGTGGGCGTTACATTAGTGTGTGTGTTATGCGTTTATTACCCACCTAAGTTGCCGAAATAACTTTGCAAAGTCTCCGTTTTCGCCTGTCAATCAGGCTGGTCAGGTCACATGGGCGTGGTGTCTTCACCCAGATTTGGCGTAGTTTTCCGTTGGTGGCGTAGTGGTGTGCGCATGCCCAAAGTCCGGAATCCTCTTCCAGGGGATTTAAAATAGCGCGGTGTTCGTTATTGCATTGGTGATCGGTGGGCGCGGCCATCTTCCTTTGGCCGCGCGTGCGCAGAAGCGGCGCTCTGCTGGCCGCGGCTTCAGGAAAATGGCCGCGGGATGCCGCGCGTGCGCAGATGGATATCGCGGCGGCCATTTTCCTGAAGCCGCGGCCAGCAGAGCGCCGCTTCTGCGCACGCGCGGCCAAAGGAAGATGGCCGCGCCCACCGATCACCAATGCAATAACGAACACCGCGCTATTTTAAATCCCCTGGAAGAGGATTCCGGACTTTGGGCATGCGCACACCACTACGCCACCAACGGAAAACTACGCCAAATCTGGGGGAAGACAACGCCCATGCGACCTGACCAGCCTGATTGACAGGCGAAAACGGAGACTTTGCAAAGTTATTTCGGCAACTTAGGTGGGTAATAAACGCATAACACACACACTAATGTAACGCCCACCTCTGCCCCTATTTAACGCTATTTTTATCCCATCTTCCAAAAACGTGGTGACAGGTTCCCTTTAATGACCTGGCCGTTTTTTGCAATTCTGACCAGTGTCCCTTTATGAGGTAATAACTCAGGAACGCTTCAACGGATCGTAGCGGTTCTGAGATTGTTTTTTCGTGACATATTGGGCTTCATGTTAGTGGTAAATTTAGGTCGATAATTTCTGAGTTTATTTGTGAAAAAATAGGAAATTTGGCGAAAATTTTGAGAATTTCGCAATTTTCACATTTTGAATTTTTATTCTGTTAAACCAGAGAGTTATGTGACACAAAATAGTTAATAAATAACATTTTCCACATGTCTGCTTTACATCAGCACAATTTTGGAAACACATTTTTTTTTTGCTAGGAAGATATAAGGGTTAAAATTTGACCAGTGATTTCTCATTTTTACAACAAAATTTACAAAACCATTTTTTTTAGGGACCACCCCACATTTGAAGTCAGTTTGAGGGTTCTATATGGCTGAAAATACCCAAAAGTGACACCATTCTAAAAACTGCACCCCTCAAGGTGCTCAAAACCACATTCAAGAAGTTTATTAACCCTTCAGGTGTTTCACAGCAGCAGAAGCAACATGGAAGGAAAAAATTAACATTTAACTTTTTAGTCACAAAAATGATCTTTTAGCAACAATTTTTTTTTATTTTCCCAAGGGTTAAAGGAGAAACTGGACCATGAAAGTTGTTGTCCAATTTGTTCTGAGTACGCTGGTACCTCATATGTGGGGGTAAACCACTGTTTGGGCGCACGGCAGGGCTCGGAAGGGAAGGAGCGCCATTTGACTTTTTGAATGAAAAATTGGCTCCAATCTTTAGCGGACACCATGTTGCGTTTGGAGAGCCCCCGTGTGCCTAAATATTGGAGCTCCCCCACAAGTGACCCCATTTTGGAAACTAGACCCCCCAAGGAACTTATCTAGAAGCATAGTGAGCACTTTAAACCCCCAGGTGCTTCACAAATTGATCCGTAAAAATGAAAAAGTACTTTTTTTTCACACAAAATTTCTTTTAGGGCTGTCCCACACGTCCAGATAATTCCGGTACCGGAATAAATCGGTACCGGAGTTATCCGTGTCCGTGTGCCTGGGAACTCACGGAGGCCATACGTGCGGCACACGTGTGCCGCCCGTATGGCGAGTGGGTACCACACGGAGCGTGTGGTACCCACTCTGCATGGTGCTGAAGCTGCTGAAGCTGCGATTCATATCCTCTCTGCAGTAGCGTTTGCTGCAGAGAAAATATGAAGAATAGTGTTAAAAATAAAGATCCATGTGTCCGCCGCCCCCCCGCCCCCTGTGCGCCCCCCCCCGCTGGTCAGAAAATACTTACCCGCTCCCTCGCTGCTTCCTGGTCTGGCCGCGGCTTCTCCTGCATGCGGTCACGTGGGGCCGATCATTTACAGTCATGAATATATGGCTCCACCTCCCATAGGGGCGGAGCCGACTATTCATGATTGTAAATGATCGGCCCCACGTGACCGCATACAGTAGGAGGCGCGGCCAGACCAGGAAGGAGCGAGGGAGCGGGTAAGTATTTTCTGACCAGCGGGGGGGGCGCACAGGGGGCGGGGGGGGGGGGGGGCGGCGGACACATGGATCTTTATTTTTAACACTATTCTTCATATTTTCTCAACAGCAAACGCTGCTGGAGAGAAGATATGAATACCGGCTTCAGCACCATGTGGGGGGGACAGCGCTTACTGTAGCGCTGTCTCCTGCACGCACACGGACCCCAGACGGAGAATGTCCGTGTGAGGTCCGTGTTTTACGCGGACCCATTGACTCTATTGGGTCCGTGTAAAACGTGCGCTCCCACGAACACTGACATGTCTCCGTGTTTGGCACACGGAGACACGGTCCGCAAAAAATCAATGACATCTGAACAGATGCATTGATTTTTATGGGTCTACGTGTGTCAGTGTCTCCGGTACGTGAGGAAACTGTCACCTCACGTACCGGAGCCACTGACGTGTGAAACCGGCCTAAGCCTCATTTTCTTCATTTTCACATGGGCAACAGGATAAAATGGATCCTAAAATTTATTTGGCAATTTCTCCTGAGTACGCAGATACCTCTTATGTGGGGGTAAACCACTGTTTGGGTGCATGGCAAGGCTCGGAAGGGAAGGCGCGCCATTTGACTTTTTGAATGGAAAATTAGCTCCAACCGTTAGCGGACACCATGTCGCGTTTGGAGAGCCCCTGTGTGCCTAAACATTGGAGCTCCCCTACAAGTGACCCCATTTTGGAAACTAGACCCCCCAAGGAACTTATCTAGATGTGTGGTGAGCACTTTGAACCCCCAAGTGCTTCACAGAAGTTTATAACGCAGAGCCATGAAAATAAAAAAATTTTTTTCTTTTCTCAAAAATGATTTTTTAGCCCACAATTTTTTATTTTCCCAAGGGAAACAGGAGAAATTGGACCCCAAAAGTTGTTGTCCAGTTTCTCCTGAGTACGCTGATACCCCATTTGTGGGGGTAAACCACTGTTTGGGCACACGTCGGAGTTCGGAAGGGAAGTAGTGACGTTTTGAAATGCAGACTTTGATGGAATGCTATGCGGGCATCACGTTGCGTTTGCAGAGCCCCTGATGTGCCTAAACAGTAGAAACTCCCCACAAGTGACACCATTTTGGAAACTAGACCTCCCAAGGAACTAATCTAGATGTGTGGTGAGCACTTTGAACCCCCAAGTGCTTCACAGAAGTTTATAACTTCAGAGCCGTGAAAATAAAAAATAATTTTTCATTCCTCTAAAATTATGTTTTAGCAAGCAATTTTTTATTTTCGTAAGGGTAACAGGAGAAATTGGACCCCAATAATTGTTGCCCAGTTTGTCCTGAGTATGCTGGTACCCCATATGTGGGGGTAAACCACTGTTTGGGCACACGGTGGGGCTCGGGAGGGAGGGAGCACCATTTGACTTTTTGAACGCAAGATTGGCTGGAATCAATGGTGGCGCCATGTTGCGTTTGGAGAACCCTGATGTGCCTAAACAGTGGAAACCCCTCAATTCTAACTCCAACACTAACCCCAACACACCCCTAACCCTAATCCCTACTCTAGCCATAACCCTAATCACAACCCTAACCCCAACACACCCCAAACCCTAATCCCAACTCTAGATATAACCCTAACCCCAACACACCCCTAACCCTAATCCCAACCCTAACCCTAATCCCAACCCTAACCACAACCCTAACCCCAACACACCCCTAACCCTAACCACAAGCCTAATCTTAACCCTATTTCCAACCCTAGCCCTAATTCCAACCCTAACTCTAATTCCAACCCTAAGGCTATGTGCCCACATTGCGGATTCGTGTGAGATTTTTCCGCACCCTTTTTGAAAAATCCGCAGGTAAAAGGCACTGCGTTTTACCTGCGCATTTACCGCGGATTTCCAGTGTTTTTTGTGCGGATTTCACCTGCGGATTCCTATTGAGGAGCAGGTGTAAAATGGAATCTGCACAAAGAATTGACATGCTGCGGAAAATACAACACAGCGTTTCCGCGCGGTATTTTCCGCACCATGGGCACAGCGGATTTGGTTTTCAGTAGGTTTACATGGTACTGTAAACCTGATGGAAAACTGCTACGATCCACAGCCAAATCCGCACAATGTGTGCACATAGTCTAATCTAACCCTAACTCTAGTTCTAACCCTAGCCCTAACCCTAGCCCTAACCCTAGCCCTAACCCTAACCCTAGTGGGGGAAGAAAAAAAAAATATATATTTTCTTTATTTTTATTATTGTCCCTACCTATGGGGGTGATAAAGGGGGGGTTCATTTACTATTTTTTTTATTTTGATCACTGTGATAGGTTTTATCACAGTGATCAAAATGTACCTGGAACGAATCTGCCGGCTGGCAGATTCGGCGGGCGCACTGCACATGCGCCCGCCATTTTGGAAGATGGCGGCGCCCATGAAGAAGATGGACGGAGACACCGCGAGGCTCGGTAAGTATGAGGGGGGGAGATCGGAGCACGGGGGGGGGGGGATCGGAGCACGGGGGGGGGGATCGGAGCACGGGGGGAGGTGGATCGAAGCAAGGGGGAGCGGACAGGAGGACAGAGGGGAGCCTACCACAGTACGGGGCAGAAAGGAGGACTGGGGAGGCGATCGGTGGCAGTGGGGGGGGGGGGCAGATTAGGTTTTCCAGCCATGGCCGATGATATTGCAGCATCGGCCATGGTAATATTTCACCATTTTCATAGGTGAAATATTACAAATCGCTCTTATTGGCTGTTTCACTTTCAACAGCCAATCAGAGCGATCGTAGCCACCTCCCCTGGGCTGAAGTACCACTCCCCCTGTCCCTGCAGATCGGGTGAAATTGGAGTTAACCCTTTCACCTGATCTGCAGGGATGCGATCATTCCATGACGCCACATAGGCGTCACAGGTCGGATTGGCACCGACTTTCACGCCTACGTGGCGTCAAAGGTCGGGAAGGGGGTTAAAGTGGTGGCTGCAGACAGTATGTTACAATGTATCTCTGTGTACAGGGAGCTCCCCCTAGTGGTGGCTGCTGGCGGAATCTTATCATGCTCTGTATACAAGGAGCTCCCCCTAGTGGTGACTGCAGACAGGATCTTATCATGTATCTCTGTACACAGGGAGCTCCCCCTAGTGGTGGCTGCAGACAGGATCTTATCATGTATCTCTGTATACAGGGAGCTCCCCCTAGTGGTGGCTGCAGACAGGATCTTATCGTGTATCTCTGTACACAGGGAGCTCCCCCTAGTGGTGGCTGCAGACAGGATCTTATCATGTATCTCTGTATACAGGGAGCTCCCTCTAGTGGTGACTGCAAACAGGATCTTATCATGTATCTCTGTATACAGGGAGCTCCCCCTAGTGGTGGCTGCAGACAGGATCTTATCATGTATCTCTGTACACAAGGAGCTCCCGCTAGTGTTGGCTGCAGACAGGATCTTATCGTGTATCTCTGTATACAGGGAGCTCCCTCTAGTGGTGACTGCAGACATGATCTTATCATGTATCTCTGTATACAGGGAGCTCCCCCTAGTGGTGGCTGCAGACAGGATCTTATCGTGTATCTCTGTACACAGGGAGCTCCCCCTAGTGGAGGCTGCAGACAGGATCTTATCGTGTATCTCTGTACACAGGGAGCTCCCCCTAGTGGTGGCTGCAGACAGGATCTTATTGTGTATCTCTGTATACAGGGAGCTCCCTCTAGTGGTGGCTGCAGACAGGATCTTATCATGTATCTCTGTGTACAGGGAGCTCCCCCTAGTGGTGACTGCAGACAGGATCTTATCATGTATCTCTGTATACAGGGAGCTCCCCCTAGTGGTGGCTGCAGACAGGATCTTATCGTGTATCTCTGTACACAGGGAGCTCCCCCTAGTGGTGGCTGCAGACAGGATCTTATCGTGTATCTCTGTATACAGGGAGCTCCCTCTAGTGGTGACTGCAGACAGGATCTTATCATGTATCTCTGTATACAGGGAGCTCCCCCTAGTGGTGGCTGCAGACAGGATCTTATCGTGTATCTCTGTATACAGGGAGCTCCCCCTAGTGGTGGCTGCAGACAGGATCTTATCGTGTATCTCTGTATACAGGGAGCTCCCCCTAGTGGTGGCTGCAGACAGGATCTTATCGTGTATCTCTGTATACAGGGAGCTCCCTCTAGTGGTGGCTGCAGACAGGATCTTATCATGTACCTCTGTAGTCATGGAGCTCCCCCTAGTGGTGGCTGCAGGCGGAATCTTATCATGTATCTCTGTACACAGGGAGCTCCCCCTAGTGGTGGCTGAAAACAGCAATTCAAAAAAGTTAGACTTATGTGCAGGTTTTGGAGTCTTTTATCAGAAAAACAAAGCCCTGACCACTATAACGATACATGAAGAAATAAATCAACACAGAGTTTTGATTCTAAAATTTAAACATTGTTCAATCTTGAACTTACACTTTACGACTTCAATTAGATCACTTGTCAGAATTGCTCACTTTTTATAAGGTCTATGATGAATCATTAGCCAGGAAAGAAGAGTATTCCCCTCCTATTAATATATTGCCATTACTCTGCTTGAAGCCACTCCAGTGTCCGCCTCCAAATCATTTGTGGCTTCATCTTTTCCCTTTACACAAGAACCCGGTGTTCTTCAGATGTTGTAATGATGTCGATGTTCTTAGATAAGGCTGTTATTATGGCTTTTGTATGTAATAAAGATTGTACAGGCTTGTACAAGAATAGTAAATTTAAATGGAGCAGGGGAGGTCATGATCGGCACCAGCTGAGGCCATAGATACAGGATTTTGTTTAAAAGGAATTATACCCTAAAATAAGAATGGATTAAGCGGCTGTAAACAGGCCGGAGGAGGAGCTGTCAGGGGTAGCGCAGAACGCGCCGCTTATACTATGGAGCCTGTTTAAGAGCAACACTGTTTTAAAGCTACAGGAAATGTTAACTTACATCTTGTCTTGTACTTCAGCAACATCCAGAGCTGCATTCATGATTCTGCCGACTGCCCTTAGAAACAGACAGCAGTTTATCTACCAGCCTGGCTTTATAGCACTGCAGGGTACATCTCAGCTTTCATAATGTACTGCTAAAGCATTGTGAATGCAGCTCTGGATGTCAGTGAAGTCTGAAACATCATTTAGAGGAGCAGTCACATATGCAGCATTTATCACCTTTCCACAGAATAGATGATAAACGTCTTATCAATCAGGGTCCAACTTCCAAAACCCCCACAGATCCTGAGATAGGGGGCCCAAAGTCCTTTCAGTGACTGGAGCAGTGGTGACCATGTGCGACCACCTCCCCTAGACACTAAGGCTGTGTGCACACGTTGCAGATTTTTCGCGTTTTTTTCGTGTGCTTTCACTATAAAAACACTATAAAAACGCATAAAAACGCATACATTAGGCATCCCATCATTTAGAATGCATGCTGCAATTTTTGTGCACATGATTTTTTTTTTTCCCGAAAAAATGCATCGCGGTAAAAAAACGCATCATGTTCATTAATTTTGCTGATTTTTTGCGTTGTTCCCGCTATTTAATGTATTGGGAAGCTGCGGAAAAAAAACAAAAAAAGAGCACAAAAAAAACGAGACAAAACAGCGAGAAAAACGCATGCGGATTTCTTGCAGAAAATTTCCGGTTTTGCTCAGGCCTGTTCTTGTTGTTCGGTAGGATACATTTACTGTAAGGGTATGTGCACATGTTCAGGATTTCTTGCAGAAATTTCCTGACAAAAAACGGACATTTCTGCCAGAAATCCGAATGCGATCTTTTTTCGCGTTTTTGACGCATTTTTTACGAAAAAAATCCACAAAATTAATGAACATGCAGCTTTTTTTTACCGTGATGCGTTTTTTTGGTGGAAAAAAATGCACCATGTGCACAAAAATTGCGGAATGCATTCTAAATGATAGGATGCATATGTATGCGTTTTTATCGCGTTTTTATGGCGAAAAAACGCGAAAAATGCTGAATGTGTGCACATACCCTAATGGTTTGTATGTTGGAAGCCCATGCATTGTTTCATCATGGTCTCCAGCCCTCCTGCACACTGTCACACCTTGACACTGACATCTGTCTCGCTTACACAATAGGACTAATCCTCCTGTTGACAATAGCATTTTCTTTCAAAGTGAATGATGTCTAATGCCAAACTCAAGGAGAAGTTGACAGCCCGTGATACATGCCAGGTCTGCATGGGATTCCGTGTAAAGAGCCCTCAGGGCATATTTTTGGGGATTGCTGAGGCTCGATAACCATAAATGGGATCCCAGCCCTGGAGGACGCTTTATAATTCAGTAAGATTACATGACAGAGGATGTAGAGCTGTATCAGCATAAGTATCACAAGTCACAGCCATACATAGCCCAGCCAGACAGTATCACACATGGGAAGATTAGATACACAGAATTAACAACTGTCCCTGAAGAGTATTTTACAAAGAACCATCCTTGCAGATGTTCCAGATTCTCATCCTGAGATGGTTTATTGACTATAGTTATGACAGAGATATTTCCATTCACCCTTATAATTAGAACTGAAGCACAGTCAAAATAGAGATAAAATAAGGATCTGGATATGTGACTAATCTGTAGACAACAAACTGAATCACTGCATAAATGCGCCACATTACTGACTCTGTACTGATCCCAAGTTACATCCTGTATTATACCCCAGAGCTGCACTCACTATTCTGCTGGTGCAGTCACTGTGTACATACATTACATTACTGATCCTGAGTTACATCCTATATTATACTCCAGAGCTGCACTCACTATTCTGCTGGTGCAGTCACTGTGTACATACATTACATTACTGATCCTGAGTTACATCCTGTATTATACCCCAGAGCTGCACTCACTATTCTGCTGGTGCAGTCACTGTGTACATACATTACATTACTGACCCTGAGTTATATCCTGTATTATACTCCAGAGCTGCACTCACTATTCTGCTGGTGCAGTCACTGTGTACATACATTACATTACTGATCCTGAGTTATATCCTGTATTATACTCCAGAGCTGCACTCACTATTCTGCTGGTGCAGTCACTGTGTACATACATTACATTACTGATCCTGAGTTATATCCTGTATTATACTCCAGAGCTGCGCTCACTATTCTGCTGGTGCAGTCAATGTGTACATACATTACATTACTGATCCTGAGTAACATCCTGTATTATACCCCAGAGCTGCACTCACTATTCTGCTGGTGCAGTCACTGTGTACATACATTACATTACTGATCCTGAGTTACATCCTGTATTATACTCCAGAGCTGCACTCACTATTCTGCTGGTGCAGTCACTGTGTACATACATTACATTACTGATCCTGAGTTACATCCTATATTATACTCCAGAGCTGCACTCACTATTCTGCTGGTGCAGTCACTGTGTACATACATTACATTACTGATCCTGAGTTACATCCTGTATTATCCTCCAGAGCTGCACTCACTATTCTGCTGGTGCAGTCACTGTGTACATACATTACATTACTGATCCTGAGTTACATCCTGTATTATACCCCAGAGCTGCACTCACTATTCTGCTGGTGCAGTCACTGTGTACATACATTACATTACTGATCCTGAGTTACATCCTGTATTATACTCCAGAGCTGCACTCACTATTCTGCTGGTGCAGTCACTGTGTACATACATTACATTACTGATCCTGAGTTACCTCCTGTATTATACTCCAGAGCTGCACTCACTATTCTGCTGGTGCAGTCACTGTGTACATACATTACATTACTGACCCTGAGTTATATCCTGTATTATACTCCAGAGCTGCACTCACTATTCTGCTGGTGCAGTCACTGTGTACATACATTACATTACTGATCCTGAGCTACGACAAAAAAAAAGGAGAAGCCAGCACTGCTTAAGGTCAGGACACAATACATAAGGCGCACATGCACATACTAAATTCTATCTGTATTTCAAATATGAGACATTTAGCAAACAATTGATCAATTCTTTGAGCTACCCCGCCACTTCACGGCATTCTCATAATGGGGCAGTCCTACTCTACGTATTATATTTACATTGTGCCATTACGGCCTCCTAAATGTATTAAGAGTGAGAAAAAAGAAAAAAAACAAACAGAAAGACCACATTAAATAACATTACCATAACATGCAAGCTGTACCTGGAGCATTTCAGAATCACTCCCTTGGTGCCGGGAAGGGCAAGCGCAGGTAAAGGCCGATCAGGTCCTGGTGGACTGCCCCATTATGAGATTGCCGTGAAGTGGCGGGGTAGCTCAAAGAATTGATCAATTGTTTGCTAAATGTCTCATATTTGAAATACAGATAGAATTTAGTATGTGCATGTGCACCTTATGTATTGTGTCCTGACCTTAAGTGGTGCTGGCTTCTCCTTTTTTTTTTTTTTTTTGATCCTGAGTTACCTTCTGTATTATACTCCAGAGCTGCACTCACTATTCTGCAAGCCGAGTCACTGTATAATACATTACAATATTGTGTCTGTACTATACTCCAGAGCTGCACTCACTATACATTACAAATTATCCTACATTGCGTACAGCAATATTTAAGCTTTCAATTAAGGGCAAACAAGACACTGGACGGTGTCAGGTGCAATGCATGCTGGGAAGTAAGACAAAGACAGCTCCAGCACATACAGCAATGGCAGAATAGACAAACTACAGTCTGAAAAATAGTGGATGGCAAGTTACTGAGCGGGGGATAGGGATAGCTTCTACACATATCCGACTGCTTCAAAAGCAGCTTTACCTAATTGTGGAGGATAAGGGCAGCAGGGGCACGCTTCTCGGCAGGCTCTCAGTATTGTACAGGTTCACCTTGAACTTGTGTAACTTCTTCATTTCTAGTTTGTGCAGATTATGGCCGAGATATTGAGCCGTGCATCTTGTCATTCACATACCTAATGGCAACTGACTTATGTCCTAATTATAGATCTGGATCCACAGATGTTTCCAGTACAAAATATGTTCCAAGGTTACAACATTGTATCAAAGACGAAGAAGGAGAAAATCTACATGACGCTCATAACCACATCCATTAGGGAAAGGGCAGTAATGCAGCTCAATCATCATCATGGCAGGGCAGCGGCATAGGGGACCTCAGCGACCCAAAACCTGAGGTCAGTGGGAGACGACACCTACAACTTTGTAGAATAATCTTCTAAACATGGATTGTTTAATGTAAAGAGATAAACATGTATCAGTCTTCTCTTATTTCCACCTGTAAACATCATCCAGCGGCCAAAGTAAAAAACTTCAAGTTATTTCTGAAAATGTCCCGAACCACTAACAGCAGAACATAACCGGCTACAGAGTAAGAGCCACTGTAAGACCACAGTACTAATATCAGGACAGTATAGCAGTGCTGGGGTCTAGATCCTTAACCCCCATAGGTTGGGCGAAGGAAGAGGCTGCTGGCAACAAATCTCCATCTTGTTCTGTTAATTGTTACAATGTATCAGTGGAGCAAAATATTGATCTTATTTAATACAGTGGCTCTCTGTGTACCTGTATAAATTGCCTGTATTGGTTCTACTAAAGTATCAGTGCAGGTAAAATGTGTCAGTCCAGAATCCAGTTAGATTGTCTACAAATGTAACAAACCGTCAACTGTGAAAAGCATCAGACCTGTGTGAATGTAATTAATGTTTCTATTTAATAACATCAGAAGTATTGAAAATAGTGACTTATTGAAGCACAAAATATATATGAAGGTTTTCCAATAAAGAACATTTATGAAGTATTTCCAGGATAGGTGATAAATATATGATCACTGGGGGTCTCAAAGTCAAATTTGAAAGCAATAGTACTGGGAATGTGCAGCCATCACTCCTACAGACAGTGAAGAGAGCAGCGATTGCACATTCTCACTACCACTCACCAGGGGACTTTGGGAGCTACAATCTTGTGATTAATGGATCCGGATCTCATCAATTATATTGTTTATGGGACAATCCCCTTAAGAAGTATAGGATAGATAAACCTAAGATGTCGCTACACATCTCTGCAAACTGGAACTCTAGAGCACAGACATCGCCAACCTGTGGCCTAAACATAAGAAAAACACAAGTGAAAAAAACAATGCTGGATTGCCATATCTGGAAGATATTTGCTGTGGTGATCCATGAAAATAGAGGCTGGGGATGGAAGAGAATTTTATATAAATTAAAAAAAATGAGAGTCTCTTGGGGATTTGGCATTTCTGGAAAAACCCTTTAAAGTTGAATAACCCAAATGGACTGAACTTTGGACCCGACAAACCCGAACCTCCATGAGTCCGCTCATCCCTACTCTTAGCCCATTAACAAAAAAAGAGCAGACGGATTAGAGGGCAACTCCATATAAATGTAAAAATCATAGCGCACCACTACATGAGACCCCTGACGAAGCTGCCCGGTGTGGTGGCGATACGCGTTGGGTCTCCTTGTAGCCCACATTAGGACTCTTTTTCCAGGCGCTATAGGCTTGGGCATTATGTGCCCTGGGTAATATGCTATCTCTACAGCTCACACTATCTTGGTGCTATTTTTCTGTATAGTGGCATGTTAGATAGTTAGTCACATGCTATTGAGGCATTATGCTGATATATTTTTTGCTGCTTGACATTTATGTACCGTTATGTACACACCTGTCGTCTCTACTTGCTAGGCAGGTTTGTGCATGTGTGTCCCTTATCTAGCACTTGCAGTGCAGGGATTTGTATGTCTATGTGGGCTTTATACTCTTGCTATTTTGCATTCACACTATTAGTGGTCTGTTCCCATTTGCAGTACCCAGGGGAGTGCCCAGGTAGCTTGGCCTATTTCTTTCATTCTATGAGCAATTTGGTTCTAGGTAATTACATCATATGTACATGACTCGAGTCCTATGTGGGGTACGGCCGTATTAGGGGCTGTTGTGTATAGCATTTGTATGCTTTTTAAGTGTTTTTATATGTCCATGTGTTTGTTACCCTTGTTTGTATATATATTTCAATAAAGCTGTGTATATATAATTTTTCGCCATTTCCTTGTTGTGGTGATCCCCTTTCTTAGGACCTTGTCTGTTTCACCTTTTGTGTATGCTCATATGTCTCTTGGGGATTTGGCATTTCTGGAAAAACCCTTTAAAGTTGAATAACCCAAATGGACTGAACTTTGGACCCGACAAACCCGAACCTCCATGAGTCCGCTCATCCCTACTCTTAGCCCATTAACAAAAAAAGAGCAGACTGATTAGAGGGCAACTCCATATAAATGTAAAAATCATAGCGCACCACTACATGAGGGTTTTAATGAGGGATGGAAGTAAAGAAACATGTTCATGTATCATCTATCCACACATGGACTCTTCCGCTCCAGCCATTGACTATGGGAGTGTGGCCATCTGTCCATTCCAGCTGGGCATTCCAAAGCCCCCTTTTTGGGATCAGTGGAGGTCTACTTAAGGATGCTAACTTTTAATGTTTGTAATTATTCTAACTCATTAGTGACCAAGCCAATTTTGACCTTAATGACCAAGCCAATTTTTACAATTCTGACCACTGTCATTTTATGAGGTTATAGCTCTGGAACGCTTCAATGGATTCCACTGATTCTGAGATTTTTTTCGTGACATATTGTACTTCATGATAGTGGTAAATGTATTTGATATGACTTGGATTTATTTATGAAAAAAACGGACATTTGGCAAAAAATTTTAAAATTTTGCAGTTTTCAAACATTTAATTTTTGTACCCTTAAATCAGAGTCATGTCACACAAAATAGTTAATAAATAACATTTCCAACATGTCTACTTTACATCAGCACAATTTTGGAAACAGAATTTTTATTTTGTTAGAAAGTTATAATGGTTAAAAGTTGACCAGCGATTTCTAATTTTTCCAACAAAATTTACAAAATCATTTTTTTTAGGGCCCACCTCACATTTTAAGTGAGTTTGGGGAGTCAATATGACAGAAAATACCCAAAACTAACATAATTCTAAAAACTGCACCCCTCAAAGTGCTCAAAACAACATTAAAGAAGTTAATTGAAGCTTCAGGTGCTTCACAAGAACAAAATCAATGTGGAAGGAAAAGATGAACATTTTACAAAAAATTACTTTAGACCCAAACTGTTTTATTTTCACAAGAGTATCAGGAGCAAAGGACCACAAATTTTACTGTGCAATTTCTACTTAGTATGCCGATACCCCATATGTGGGGCAAAGCCTCTGGTTGGGCGCATGGCAAAGCTCAGAAGGAAGGGAGGACCATTTGACTTTTGTACCGCAAAGTTGGCTGGAATCAATGGCGGGCACCATGTCACGTTTGGAGACCCCCTGATGTACCTAAACAGTGGAAACCCCCCAGTTCTAACACCCACCCTAACACAGCCCTAACCCCAACCCTAACCCAAACTCACTCCTAACCACAACCATAACCCTAACCCCACAACCGTAACCCCAACCACAACACAACACTAACCCTAGTCCCAACCCTAACCTCAACCCTAATCCTAGCCCCAACTCTAACCCTAGCCCCAACTCTTACCCTAGCCCCAACTCTTACCCTAGCCATAACCCCAACCTTAACCCTCATCCCAACCCTAACCCTAGTCCAACCCTAACCCTAGCTCTAACCCCAGCCCTAACCCTAACTGCCAAGAATGGAAAAAAAACATTTTATTTTATTATTTTTAACTAACTAAGGGTGTGATAACGGGGGGTTGGATTTACTATTTTTTTATTTTATTTTGACCACTGTGATAGGGTCTATCACAGTGGTCAAAATGAGCCAATAGGAAAAATCTCCCATTGTTGCCGGGTACCGGCAGGCAGATCTCTGCGGGCGCACGGTTCATGCGCACGCCATTTTCTTCCAGGTAGAAGACATGGAGAGCCGGAGCAGGAGGGTCTAGGGGGGCTCGAGGGGAACCCATTTCTCTCTCTTATGGTAAGCTAGATAATATCAGAGGAAAGAGAAATGAATGGGAAATCTGACTTTTTTTCTGCGATCGTTGTTATTCGGTGAATAACGGTGATCACAAGACTGGGGACGGTAAAAACTGACCCGAATCATGTTCTTCAGGGTCTCAGCTACCCCCAGTAGCCGAGACCCCGGAGATTTTTCCAACGTTGGGGGGGGCGCTATACCCTTATTTCTCAGTGAGCTTAAAAAGTGGCGCTGAGGAACAAGTATCCTTAACTGTCGCCGTTAAAAGGCACATCGGCGGTCATTAAGGGGTAAGGATCAGTTTCTGCCTCTGACACTGGTTTTCTGCTATATGCGATTGACAGATCTGCAAATTATTAAGATTCATAAACAGAAATCTAATATCTATGATAATATGGAATAAGCACTGGTAATGTGTGGGTTGAGAAGACTGATACTGTTGACATTGCACAGTATTAGAGTCACTTGAGAAAAACAGAAAAAAAATGACAACGGCAGGCCCAGCGGTGCATGAATGCAGATGACTCACATAGAACCATTATGATAAAATATTACGGTATTTGTAATTATCAGAATAAAATGTTCCTTTTCTAGAAGCAATCATGGAAAATAACCAGTTATTGACGATGTCCTGATAATATATGTGACTTACATATCAGCTCCTATGGGGCATGTCACCCATCTCTCCAGGACTCCTGAGCGTTGTACACACCCGTCTGCCTTAATGGTCACTGCAAAACATGGAAGAATATTGTTACATAAAGCTTAGTCTGCAACTTTCTAATGTATCACTTATCCTAGGTGATATATGATGTTTATAGGACAACCCCTTTAAGTATACAATTTGAAGTGTAACTTTTTTTTTAAACATTTTGTAGCCCAAGTGAAGGTGGGAAGTCCTGAGATCCTGTCCTCCTGTTCCATCAAACCAACTGGTAGAAATGCTGTCTTATACATAGGTGCACTTAGGGAGGTGAAACCAGTGTGATCATGTACAAGATTCACCTCTCTGCTCCATGATTTCATCAATCAGTGGGGGTGTCAGGACCTTGCCCCCACTAATCAGCAGAACTGGATAAAGGCTGATACATAAAGAGCTTATTACAATGTAAAACGTTTAGTGTTCGGATGTTACATCTTATCTTTATAAATGAATGCTCTCTGTGATGTTTATGAATGATCTTCAGTTGACCTTGTTTATTCTGGTGGAGGATATTCTGCTGCTCCTCAATGTTCGGGGAATTACCGACATTGATATTCTCTTCTGTTTTCCCATTTGGAGTTTCAGATGGAACAAATTGTGTTACTTATTGTCATAAAACCTCAATAAAGCTACGGTAACGACCGGTTACAGTATCGAGCAGCGTTACAGGCTGGCGGGACCCCGCAGCTTCGGGGACTGTCACCTCGGTACTTTTCCATTCTGCCTTGGATTCCTCTAAGCTGACAGCTGCTTCAATGAGCACATGACAACCATCAGCTGCTGTGACAATTATAAAGTCGGCCCCTCCAGTGAGATTGCGGCTGGAGGAACGATTATTTTTCTGCCATATGAAGCCAGGACACGAGATAGCCGGGGAATGTGTTGGCGCCCACTCTGCTAACCAGGAAAAAGAGAACATGCTTCCCGGAATTCTAGGCAGGGCATTGAGCGCCTTGACGCACCTGGTAAGTTACCAACCTCAACAACAGGGCATGCAAGACATTTTCTTTGCTCTTTTCATAAAAAAAAGAAGAAAAGAAAATGTGCAACACACGACCACTAACGTCATCTCTGCTGTACTGGTGACGATCCAAAGGGCAAGAGCAAATTGGATAAAATACATATACACACACATAAAAAAAAAAACAGACAAGTGACGTTTCGGTCACACAGGGTTTTTTCAGAAAAAAATGTACACCTCTTTTCTGGTTTGAAAAATACCCTGTGTGGCCAAAATGTCACATGTCAGTTCTTTTGATGTGTACACTGGTGTCAATAAAACTTTTTTGAAGGACACTACCCAGGGCCTTGTATCTTCAGACTGTTAACAGTTTTTACAACTGGGAGGAGGGTTGTACCGAGTCTGCACGGGACACACAGTGGTGCACGGATATACCCTGTTCTTATAGAGAGACAAAGACCCGCCCACACCTCATATAAAGAGACAGAGACCCGCCCCTACTGCATACAGAGAGCAAATACCCGCCCACACTTCTTATAGAGACAAAGGCCCACCCACACTTATAGAGAGACAAAGACCCACCCACACTTCTTATAGAGTGACAAAGACCCGCCCACACTTCTTATAGAGTGACAAAGACCCGCCCACACTTCTTATAGAGACAAACACCCGCCCACACCTCATATAAAGAGACAAAGACCCGCCCACACTTCTTATAGAGTGACAAAGACCCACCCACACTTCTTATAGAGACAAAGACCCGCCCACACCTCATATAAAGAGACAGAGACCCGCCCACACCTCATATAAAGAGACAGAGACCCGCCCCTACTTCATACAGAGAGCAAAGACCCACCCACACTTCTTATAGAGACAAAGACCCACCCACACTTCTTATAGAGACAAAGACCCACCCACACTTCTTATAGAGAGACAAAGAACCGCCCACACTTCTTATAGAGAGACAAAGACCCGCCCACACCTCATATAAAGAGACAGAGACCCGCCCCTACTTCATACAGAGAGCAAAGACCCGCCCACACTTCTTATAGAGACAAAGACCCGCCCACACTTCTTATAGAGTGACAAAGACCCACCCACACTTCTTATAGAGACAAAGACCCGCCCACACCTCATATAAAGAGACAGAGACCCGCCCACACCTCATATAAAGAGACAGAGATCCGCCCCTACTTCATACAGAGAGCAAAGACCCACCCACACTTCTTATAGAGACAAAGACCCACCCACACTTCTTATAGAGACAAAGACCCACCCACACTTCTTATAGAGTGACAAAGACCCGCCCACACTTCTTATAGAGTGACAAAGACCCGCCCACACCTCATATAAAGAGACAGAGACCCGCCCCTACTTCATACAGAGAGCAAAGACCCGCCCACACTTCTTATAGAGACAAAGACCCACCCACACTTCTTATAGAGACAGAGACCTGCCCACATTTCTTATAGAGAGACAAAGACCCGCCCACACTTCTTATAGAGACAAAGACCCGCCCACACCTCATATAAAGAGACAGAGACCCGCCCCTACTTCATACAGAGAGCAAAGACCCGCCCACACTTCTTATAGAGACAAAGACCCGCCCACACTTCTTATAGAGAGACAAAGATCCACCCACACTTCTTATAGAGTGACAAAGACCCACCCACACTTCTTACAGAGACAAAGACCCACCCACACCTCATATAAAGAGACAGAGACCCGCCCACACCTCATATAAAGAGACAGAGACCCGCCCCTACTTCATACAGAGAGCAAAGACCCACCCACACTTCTTATAGAGACAAAGACCCACCCACACTTCTTATAGAGACAAAGACCCACCCACACTTCTTATAGAGTGACAAAGACCCGCCCACACTTCTTATAGAGTGACAAAGACCCGCCCACACCTCATATAAAGAGACAGAGACCCGCCCCTACTTCATACAGAGAGCAAAGACCCGCCCACACTTCTTATAGAGACAAAGACCCACCCACACTTCTTATAGAGACAGAGACCTGCCCACATTTCTTATAGAGACAAAGACCCGCCCACACTTCTTATAGAGACAAAGACCCGCCCACACCTCATATAAAGAGACAGAGACCCGCCCCTACTTCATACAGAGAGCAAAGACCCGCCCACACTTCTTATAGAGAGACAAAGACCCACCCACACTTCTTATACAGTGACAAAGACCCACCCACACTTCTTATAGAGAGACAAAGACCCACCCACACTTCTTATAGAGTGACAAAGACCCACCCACACTTCTTATAGAGAGACAAAGACCCACCCACACCTCATATAAAGAGACAGAGACCCGCCCACACCTCATATAAAGAGACAGAGACCCGCCCCTACTTCATATAGAGAGCAAAGACCCGCCCACACTTATAGAGAGACAAAGACCCGCCCACACTTCTTATAGAGAGACAAAGACCCACCCACACCTCATATAAAGAGACAGAGACCCGCCCACACCTCATATAAAGAGACAGAGACCCGCCCCTACTTCATACAGAGAGCAAATACCCGCCCACACTTCTTATAGAGACAAAGACCCACCCACACTTAGAGAGACAAAGACCCACCCACACTTCTTATAGAGAGACAAAGACCCACCCACACTTCTTATAGAGACAAAGACCCACCCACACTTCTTATAGAGTGACAAAGACCCGCCCACACTTCTTATAGAGAGACAAACACCCGCCCACACCTCATATAAAGAGACAGAGACCCACCTGTCATGATCTCAATGGCAAGAGAACATAGCATAAGCATATATAGGAACTAGCTCTTGGAAGATGGGAACTGAGCTGACCATGAACTAAACCTAACGCACAACTAGCAGTGGCCGGGTAGCATGCCTACGTTGATTCTAGATGCCCAGCACCAGCCGGAGGACTAAATAAAGCTAGCAGAGGAAAATATTAGTCCTAGCTCACCTCTAGAGAAATACCCCGAAAGGAGACAGAGGCCCCCCACATGTATTGGCGGTGAGTTGAGATGAAATAACAAACGTAGTATGAAAATAGGTTTAGCAAATTTGAGGTCCACTTACTACATAGCAGAAGACAGAAAGGACACTTTCATGGTCAGCTGAAAACCCTATCAAAAACACCATCCAGAAATTACTTTAAAACTCTGGCATTAACTCATAACACCAGAGTGGCAATTCCTGTTCACAAGAGCTTTCCAGACACAGTAACGAAACTACAGCTGTGAACTGGAACAAAAATGCAAAAACAAACATGGACAAGAGTCCAACTTATCTAGTAGTTGTCTAGGAGCAGGAACAAGCACAGAGAGGCTTCTGATAACATTGTTGACCGGCAAGCAACTAACAGAGCAGCAAGGTTATATAGCGACTCCCACATCTTGATGGGAACAGGTGAACAGAGAAGATGAAGACACCAGTTCAATTCCACCAGTAGCCACCGGGGGAGCCCAGAATCCAAATTCACAACACCCACCCCTACTTCATATAGAGAGCAAAGACCCGCCCACACTTATAGAGACAAAGACCCACCCACACTTCTTATAGACAGAGACCTGCCCACATTTCTTATAGAGAGACAGAGACCCGCCCACACTTCTTATAGAGTGACAAAGACCCGCCCACACCTCATATAAAGAGACAGAGACCCGCCCACACCTCATATAAAGAGACAGAGACCCGCCCCTACTTCATACAGAGAGCAAAGACCCACCCACACTTCTTATAGACAGAGACCTGCCCACATTTCTTATAGAGAGACAGAGACCCGCCCACACTTCTTATAGAGTGACAAAGACCCTCCCACACCTCATATAAAGAGACAGAGACCCGCCCACACCTCATATAAAGAGACAGAGACCCGCCCCTACTTCATACAGAGAGCAAAGACCCACCCACACTTCTTATAGAGACAAAGACCCACCCACACTTCTTATAGAGTGACAAAGACCCGCCCACACCTCATATAAAGAGACAGAGACCCGCCCCTACTTCATACAGAGAGCAAAGACCCGCCCACACTTCTTATAGAGACAAAGACCCACCCACACTTCTTATAGAGAGACAAAGACCCACCCACACTTCTTATTGAGTGACAAAGACCCGCCCACACTTCTTATAGAGACAGAGACCTGCCCACACTTCTTATAGAGATAAAGACCCGCCCACACTTCTTATAGAGAGACAAAGTCCTGCCCACACTTCTTATAGAGAGACAAAGACCCGCCCACACCTCATATAAAGAGACAGAGACCCGCCCCTACTTCATATAGAGAGCAAAGACCCACCCACACTTATAGAGACAAAGACCCACCCACACTTCTTATAGAGACAAAGACCCGCCCACACTTCTTATAGAGTGACAAAGACCCGCCCACACTTCTTATAGAGACAGAGACCTGCCCACATTTCTTATAGACAAAGACCTGCCCACATTTTCTTATAGAGAGACAAAGACCCGCCCACACTTCTTATAGAGAGACAAAGACCCGCCCACACTTCTTATAGAGAGACAAAGACCCGCCCACACTTCTTATAGAGACAAAGACCCGCCCACACTTCTTATCGCAACTAAGACCTGCCCACACTTCTTATAGCGACAAAGACCCGCCCCCACACTTCTTATAGCGACAAAGACCCGCCCCCACACTTCTTATAGCGACAAAGACCCGCCCCCACACTTCTTATAGCGACAAAGACGCGCCCCCACACTTCTTATAGCAACAAAGACCCGCCCAGACTTCTTGTAGAGACAAAGACCCTCCCACACTTCTTATAAAGAGACAGACCCTCCCACACTTCTTATAGCGACAAACACCGCCCACACTTTTTATAAAGAGACAGACCCTCCCACACTTATAGCGATAAAGACCGCCCACACTTCTTATAGCGATAAAGACCCGCCCACACTTCTTATAGCGACAAAGACGCGCCCCCACACTTCTTATAGCAACAAAGACCCGCCCAGACTTCTTGTAGAGACAAAGACCCGCCCACACTTTTTATAGCGACAAAGACCGCCCACACTTTTTATAAAGAGACAAAGACCCGCCCACACTTATAGCGATAAAGACCGCCCACACTTCTTATAGAGACAAAGACCCCCCACACTTCTACCAACAGTCTAATATGTATAAGGGCCCCCGCTTAATTGTAAAGCACTGCGGAATATGTTGGCGCTATATAAATAAAAATCATTATTATTATAAGGGCCCCCGACAGACGATTGTTGGGAGATATAAGGATATGGACTGCCGGTCCGCTTGTTCTCCCTTAGATATGCCGCCACCACGGATGTCTGGCAGCGGCTCTCCTATACAGAATATGGGAGCCCTCGGCTCTGGTGTATGTGAGGATAGAGCAAGATAACTGCCGGCCAATCAGCTGAACCGTTAGTCAGCAAAGACCTATGTAAAAAATAAATGAATGTATGGGGGCTTTAGACTGAAGGTATACACCTAGGGGCTGACACTTGAGGAATTTTATTGGGCTACAAACATAAATTTGGAGTAGGTAATGTAATCTGCAACCTAGTTGTCATTGCCATCAGATAAGATACTCTAATAACAATATCTTGTTCCCAACTGATTATTAGATGTACATGGAGCTTTGGTGACATTCACATGCCCAGTCTCATCAGAACAGATCCAGCCGTTATCCATTCACAAAAAACTTGTGCAGAAAAACTTTTTTTGTCCGTTCGAATAAAAAAACTGATTTCATCCGGATAAGTTTTTTTTTTGTTTTTGTTTTTTTAACACTGAAGTCTAATGGAAACCCAATCCATTATATAGCCATCAGTTTTTTCCTATGTGAAAATGCCCCTTTGTTTGCTTCAGAGGCTGAAGAGACTGCACAGAGATCATTCATTGTCCTATCTGCCCCCCTCTAGTGCAAACAGTGTTTTATGTAAGGAAACGAGCAGAGAAGAAAAATACAGGATGGACTTCCCCTTTCATTCCAAGATAGTTATGAGCGTCAGATAAAGGACCAATGTGACGGTGGCATGGGCCTGCATGAGCCCCCTGCAGATGAGAGAGAATGCGCTGGACATTGTGGCAGCAGTGGATGCCGGCAATCTGTCGCCTTGTCTCTGCCATTCATTGTGTGCACAGTGCGTGTTCTGTACAGAGAAGATAACGTTCCATCATTTCAGTAGTCCGCACTCATCCTCCCAGAGGTTAATCTCAGCGAGCGACCCGACACTCTGCGGAAGTTTCTGGGTTTGTCCTACTGGACGACATCATCAGGAGAACAAAAATATTCAGAATTAGATTTCATAATGAATTTTCCATTGAAATCCATTTTACAAACCATCAGACGATAGAGAAGCGGCAGACGACCTGGGCCATGGGGGACTCCATCTTCAGCCGCCATATTTCACTGCAGCGTTGTCATCTGACATTCTGACCTGCGATAAAGAACGACAACTTTCGTTTTGGCAATTTAGCTTTTTTTCATCCCCTTCTTCCAAGAGCCATAATTATTTTTTATGTTGACATAGCAATGTGGGGTCTGTTTTATGTAGATCTGATCATGACACCATTGATTTTAACCGTAGTGTTTTTTTTAAGGCCTAATATTACAAAAATAACCTGGTCGGTATTACAGCAATCCAAACGTCTATATTTTTATTATTTAAACAGCGAAAACATCCAGAAACTTGCAAAAATAATCTATATATAAAACTCAAAATCTGTAGTAGCCCGCTCTATACAAATGCACAGTTCTCGCCCTATTTGGGTGAAATTTGGCACGACCCCTCTCCACCCACAGGAACAGATTACTGCGCACGTTAATTCTCGCTAGCGTCCCCCCATCATGAGATTGGGTCCCCAACGTTAGGTTGTATACATATAATGGAGAAATGTGAAGGTGAAAGTCAAAGTGCTGAGGGGAAAACAACAGTTGTGACTGACAGGAACGGATTATAGTGACGGCGCCAAAAAGTCGCTGCTAAAGGAGCCGCACCGCCACACACAACACACAAACACCATACAAACATCACACAGACACCAACCCACAAATACCACATGCACACCACACACACACACGTAGGCAAACACACATTGGTCAGGCGAAAAATGCCTCATAGCAAAGATTGTCATTATTGCTTACTATACAGGGAGCTTTCATCACTGAAGCTGCTGAGGTAAAGTGAAAGCTGAGCTCTGATTGGTTGCTATGGGCCACTAGACAAGTCTGCCTGTGAGGCGGTTTTCATTACTGAGCTCCTTCAGGTGACACTGAACATTTTACTTCAGCTACAGAACCATAACCAACAATTTAACGTATTTCCCGCGAGCGAAGCCGCGGGTATTCTACTAGTAAAATATAATATTGCTTTGTCACCGACTTCTGAGACCTGTAGCTTTCTTTTTTTTTTAGTCTATGGAGCTCTGTGAAAGCTTGTTTTTTTTTTTTTTTTAAAGGCGAGTTTACTTTCTATTCATACTACCTGATGCAAAATATTACAATGTTTTGATTGCCTTTGTTGCATTTGCGGGGGGGAAAGTACCATTCCAGTATTATTCTTTTTTTTTGCCTTACAGGACAATACCAAATATGTTTATTTTTTTAAACTTTTCATTGAATGTGAAAGAGGGGGGCGGGGCAATTTTCTTTAATAGTTTTTTTTTTGTCATTTATATTCTATTTTTTTTGTCCCCATAGGGGACTTGAAACTGCAAATGCTTGACTATAGAAGCGTGGCATTATAAAGTGAATATTTTGATCTATGAAGCCCAGCCAGGGGTACCAAGTAGTGGCGACAAGGCCCCCAGCTATCATGGCAACCCTACATTTATCGAGCGGCTCCCCACTTGAGGTCTGAGACAAAAAGGAAATAAGCGTGTGTATAAGAAAACATGTAATTGTAATAATTTTCTGGGAGAAAAACTTCATTTCCTGGAGCAATTTTAAGGGTGCCAACACTTTTGGCCATAACTATATGTATAACGAAAACTTCAGAAACCTGTAGCAAACTTCATATTTTTCGTTTTCTCATGGTCTGTGATTACGTTTTGTGAATGGGTACATTATCATTTAACTCAAAAGGCTAAACATGGCTGCTTAGGAGGCACAAGGGGCCACCACAATGAATTAACCCACCGCGGAGTTCTCCAACTTGTGGGCGTTTTTGCTGCTCAGCTGGTTAATTCCATTCGGTCAGTGCATTGTGACTCCTTGTCTGCCCGGTCTGCTGACCACATTCATAAGATGTGTAGAATACTTTAGATTGAGTAATTGGGGTTTGGAGCAAATTTAGAAATATTAAGAAAACCCCTGGATGATTGCAAAATTAGGAAGCAGATGAGTGAGCGATCAGGTATCATCATCATGTGATTCCTTCCCCAGCTATGCGGACACTAATTGATGATATTCCTGCATTTTAGGCCGGTTTCACACGTCAGTGGCTCCGGTACGTGTAGTGACAGTTTTCTCACATACATGCCTGCGTGTTTTCACGGACCGTGTGTCCGTGTGCAAAACACGGAGACCTGTCCGCTTTTCTTTAGCAGCACGGTCCGCAAAGCGTCCCGCACACGGAGAACAGTGTGCACTCTCCTCCGTGTACACGTACCGCCGCAGGAGAAACAGCGCTACAGTTAAGTGCTGTACCCTGCTTTTGGTGCTGAAGCCGGCATTCATTCCTTCTCCCCAGCAGCGTTCGCTGGAAAGAAGGAATGAAAAATCAAGGTTTTTTAATTTTGTTTTGTTTAAAATAAAGTTTGGGGTCACCTCCCGCCTCAAACCCCCTGTGCGCCCGCCTGCTTGCAGAGAAATACTCACCCAGCTCCCGTGATGCCTCCTCTCAGCGCCGGCAGCTTGTCCTGTTTGAGCGATCACATGGAACCGCTCATTACAGTGATGAATAACCTTGATTTTTCATTCCTTCTCTCCAGCGAACGCTGCTGGGGAGAAAAAATGAATGCCGGCTTCAGCACCAAAAGCAGGGGACAGCGCTTAACTGTAGCGCTGTCTCCTGCACGGTCCGTGTGGTCCTCAGTCGGCACACAGCTGCCGCACGTGTGCCACACTGATGTGCCACGTGAGCACACGGACACGGATAACTCCGGTACCGGAATTATTTGGACGTGGAGACTGGCCTTACAACGTATTAACAAATCATCTGAAAATAACTCAACTTTCCCAGGAACAGAACTAAATACATCTCTATCATTACATCACTTCTGTGTATCTGGAAATGATAACGTATGTACAGCTCTGGCAAATATTAAGAGACCACTGCAAAATTTTCAGTTTGTCTGATTTTTCTCTTTATAGGTATATTTTTTAGTAAAATGTAAATTGTTCATTTCTTCTATAAACTTTTGACATGTCTCTGAATTTCCAAGCAATACATTTTGCATTTTTTTCTGAAAAGGAGAAATGGTCAAAATTAAAAACAAACAAACAGTGCTTTCAGACCTCAAAGAAAACAAGTTCATAATCATTTAGAAACAACAATACTAATGTTTTAACTTAGGAAGAGTTCAGAAATCAATATTTTGTGGAATAACCATGATTTTTAATCACAACTTTCATGCGTCTTGGCATGCTTTCCACCAGTCTTTCCCACTGCTCCTGGCGCAAAAATGTAAGCAGTTCTTCTTTGTTTGATGGCTTGTGACTATCCATCTTCCTCTTGATTACATTCCAGAGGTTTTCAATGGGGTTCAGGTCTGAAGATTGGGCTGCCCATGACATGGATTTGTTGTGGTGGTCTCTTAATTTTTGCCAGAGCTGTATGTGACTGAAGCTGTGCCACGAGCCTGACGCAATTACGCTCATATAATCCTGTGATAAAACTAATGTCTGCTCTACATTCCTGTACCAACCTCAAGGACAAAATCAGTGACTCCAATCAGATCTACTTCTCCATGGGGACAGTATTATAGTAGTTATATTCTTGTACATAGGAGCAGTATTATAGTAGTTATATTCTTGTACATAGGGGCAGTATTATAGTAGTTATATTCTTGTACATAGGGGCAGTATTATAGTAGTTATATTCTTGTACATAGGGGCAGTATTACAGTAGTTATATTCTTGTACATAGGGGCAGTGTTATAGTAGTTATATTCTTGTACATAGGGGCAGTATTATAGTAGTTATATTCTTGTACACAGGAGCAGTATTATAGTAGTTATATTCTTGTACATAGGGGCAGTATTATAGTAGTTATATTCTTGTACATAGGGGCAGTATTATAGTAGTTATATTCTTGTACATAGGGGCAGTATTATAGTAGTTATATTCTTGTACACAGGAGCAGTATTATAGTAGTTATATTCTTGTACATAGGGGCAGTATTATAGTAGTTATATTCTTGTACATAGGGGCAGTATTATAGTAGTTATATTCTTGTACATAGGGGCAGTGTTATAGTAGTTATATTCTTGTACATAGGGGCAGTGTTATAGTAGTTATATTCTTATACATAGGGACAGTATTATAGTAGTTATATTCTTGTACATAGGGGCAGTATTATAGTAGTTATATTCTTGTACATAGGGGCAGTATTATAGCAGTTATATTCTTGTACATAGGGGCAGTATTATAGCAGTTATATTCTTGTACATAGGGGCAGTGTTATAGCAGTTATATTCTTATACATAGGGACAGTATTATAGTAGTTATATTCTTGTACATAGGGGCAGTATTATAGTAGTTATATTCCTGTACATAGGGGCAGTGTTATAGTAGTTATATTCTTGTACATAGGGGCAGTATTATAGTAGTTATATTCTTGTACATAGGAGCAGTATTATAGTAGTTATATTCTTGTACATAGGAGCAGTGTTATAGTAGTTATATTCTTGTACATAGGGGCAGTGTTATAGTAGTTATATTCTTGTACATAGGAGCAGTATTATAGTAGTTATATTCTTGTACATAGGGGCAGTGTTATAGTAGTTATATTCTTGTACATAGGGGCAGTATTATAGTAGTTATATTCTTGTACATAGGAGCAGTATTATAGTAGTTATATTTTTGTATATGGGGCAGCATTATAGTAGTTATATTCTTGTACATAGGAGCAGTATTATAGTACCGTAATTATATTCTTGTACATAGGGGCAGTATTATAGTAGTTATGTTCTTATACATAGGGACAGTATTATAGTAGTTATATTCTTGTACATAGGGGCAGTATTATAGTAGTTATATTCTTGTACATAGGGGCAGTATTATAGTAGTTATATTCTTGTACATAGGAGCAGTATTATAGTAGTTATATTCTTGTACATAGGAGCAGTATTATAGTAGTTATATTCCTGTACATAGGGGCAGTATTATAGTAGTTATATTCTTGTACATAGGGGCAGTATTATAGTAGTTATATTCTTGTACATAGGAGCAGTATTATAGTAGTTATATTCTTGTACATAGGAGCAGTATTATAGTAGTTATATTCCTGTACATAGGGGCAGTATTATAGTAGTTATATTCTTGTACATAGGAGCAGTATTATAGTAGTTATATTCTTGTACATAGGAGCAGTGTTATAGTAGTTATATTCTTGTACATAGGGGCAGTGTTATAGTAGTTATATTCTTGTACATAGGGGCAGTATTATAGTAGTTATATTCTTGTACATAGGAGCAGTATTATAGTAGTTATATTCTTGTACATAGGGGCAGTTGTTGTGAATTTACTTTTTGCTCCCTCTAGTGGTTACTAGTTTTTTGACTCTGGTTTTTCTGTCATTCCTTTTATCCGCACCTGGGTCGTTAGTTAGGGGTGTTGCTATATAAGCTCCCTGGACCTTCAGTTCAATGCCTGGCAACGTAGTTATCAGAGCTAGTCTGCTGTGCTCTTGTCTACTGATCCTGGTTCCAGTTATATCAGCTAAGTCCGCTTTTTGCTTTTTGCTATTTTGTTTTGGTTTTGTATTTTTGTCCAGCTTGTTCCAAATATATATCCTGACCTTTGCTGGAAGCTCTAGGGGGCTGGTGTTCTCCCCCCGGACCGTTAGACGGTTCGGGGGTTCTTGAATTTCCAGTGTGGATTTTGATAGGGTTTTTGTTGACCATATAAGTTACCTTTCTTTATTCTGCTATCAGTAAGCGGGCCTCTCTGTGCTAAACCTGGTTCATTTCTGTGTTTGTCATTTCCTCTTACCTCACTGTTATTATTTGTGGGGGGCTTCTATCCAGCTTTGGGGTCCCCTTCTCTGGAGGCAAGAAAGGTCTTTTGTTTTCCTCTACTAGGGGTAGCTAGATTCTCCGGCTGGCGCGTGTCATCTAGAATCAACGTAGGAATGATCCCCGGCTACTTCTAGTGTTGGCGTTAGGAGTAGATATATGGTCAACCCAGCTACCACTGCCCTATGAGCTGGATTTTTGTATTCTGCAGACTTCCACGTTCCTCTGAGACCCTCGCCATTGGGGTCATAACAGTTTGCCAGGCCAGTATTAAATGTTTAATGCATTGCAGAAGAGGGATTATAAGAAAGAAGATTCTGAGTTTTTTTTTTTTTTTTCTTCTTCCCCTTTACCTCAGAGTGGCTATGCTTGCTGCAGACATGAATGTCCAGACCTTGATTACAAGTGTGGACCAGCTGGCTACTCGTGTGCAGGGCATACAAGACTATGTTATCAGTAATCCTAGGTCAGAACCTAAAATACCGATTCCTGAACTGTTTTCCGGAGACAGGTTTAAGTTTAGGAATTTTGTGAATAATTGTAAATTGTTTTTGTCCCTGAGACCCTGTTCATCTGGAGATTCTGCTCAGCAAGTAAAAATTGTTATTTCGTTCTTACGGGGCGACCCTCAGGATTGGGCTTTTTCGCTGGCGCCAGGAGATCCGGCATTGGCTGATATTAATGCGTTTTTTCTGGCGCTCGGTTTACTTTATGAGGAACCCAATCTTAAGATTCAGGCAGAAAAGGCCTTGCTGGCTATGTCTCAGGGGCAGGACGAGGCTGAAGTGTATTGCCAAAAATTTCGGAAATGGTCCGTGCTGACACATTGGAACGAGTGTGCACTGGCCGCTAATTTTAGAAATGGCCTTTCTGAAGCCATTAAGAATGTTATGGTGGGTTTTCCCATTCCCACAGGTCTGAATGATACTATGGCACTGGCTATTCAAATTGACCGGCGGTTGTGGGAGCGCAAAACCGCAAATTCCCTCATGGTGTTGTCTGAACAGACACCTAATTCGGTGCAATGTGATAGAAAAATCGCAAATTCCCTCATGGTGTTGTCTGAACGGACACCTTATTTGATGCAATGTGATAGAATCCTGACTAGAAATGAGCGGAAAATTCATAGACGCCGGAATGGCTTGTGCTACTACTGTGGTGATTCTACACATGTTATCTCAGCATGCTCTAAACGTATAGCTAAGGTTGTTAGTCCTGTCACCGTTGGTAATTTGCAACCTAAATTTATTCTGTCTGTAACTTTGATTTGCTCACTGTCGTCTTTTCCTGTCATGGCGTTTGTAGATTCAGGTGCTGCCCTGAGTCTTATGGATCTCTCATTTGCTAAGCGCTGTGGTTTTATTCTTGAACCATTAGAAAATCCTATTCCTCTTAGGGGTATTGATGCTACACCATTGGCAGCAAATAAACCGCAGTATTGGACTCAGGTTACCATGTGCATGACTCCTGAACACCGCGAGGTGATACGTTTCCTGGTTTTACATAAAATGCATGATTTGGTTGTTTTAGGGCTGCCATGGTTACAGACCCATAATCCAGTCCTGGACTGGAAGGCTATGTCAGTCTCAAGTTGGGGCTGTCGTGGTATTCATGGGGATTCCCTGCCTGTGTCTATTGCTTCTTCTACGCCTTCGGAAGTTCCGGAGTATTTGTCTGATTATCAGGATGTCTTCAGTGAGTCTGAGTCCAGTGCACTGCCTCCTCATAGGGACTGTGACTGTGCTATAGATTTGATCCCAGGCAGTAAATTTCCTAAGGGAAGACTGTTTAATCTGTCGGTACCTGAACATACCGCTATGCGTTCATATATCAAGGAGTCTCTGGAGAAAGGACATATTCGTCCGTCTTCTTCCCCTCTTGGTGCGGGATTCATTTTTGTGGCAAAAAAGGACGGATCTTTGAGACCTTGTATTGATTATCGGCTTTTAAATAAGATCACTGTCAAATTTCAGTATCCTTTACCGCTGTTGTCTGACTTGTTTGCCCGGATTAAGGGTGCCAAGTGGTTCACCAAGATAGACCTTCGTGGTGCGTACAACCTTGTGCGCATTAAGCAAGGTGATGAATGGAAAACCGCATTCAATACGCCCGAAGGTCATTTTGAGTACTTGGTGATGCCTTTTGGGCTCTCCAATGCGCCTTCAGTTTTTCAGTCCTTTATGCATGACATTTTCCGGAAGTATCTGGATAAATTTTTGATTGTTTATCTGGATGATATTTTGGTTTTTTCTGATAATTGGGATTCGCATGTGGAGCAGGTCAGGTTGGTCTTTAAAATTTTGCGTGAAAATTCTTTGTTTGTCAAGGGCTCAAAGTGTCTCTTTGGTGTACAGAAGGTTCCCTTTTTGGGGTTCATTTTTTCCCCTTCTGCTGTGGAGATGGACCCAGTCAAGGTCCGAGCTATTCTTGATTGGACGCAGCCCTCGTCAGTTAAGAGTCTACAGAAGTTCTTGGGTTTCGCTAACTTTTACCGTCGTTTTATCGCTAATTTTTCTAGCATTGTGAAACCTTTGACGGATATGACCAAGAAGGGCTCCGATGTAGCTAACTGGGCTCCTGCTGCCGTGGAGGCTTTCCAGGAGTTGAAACGCCGGTTTACTTCGGCGCCTGTTTTGTGCCAGCCCGATGTCTCACTTCCCTTTCAGGTTGACGTGGATGCTTCAGAGATTGGAGCAGGGGCAGTTTTGTCGCAGAGAGGCCCTGGTTGCTCTGTTATGAAACCTTGTGCCTTTTTCTCTAGGAAGTTTTCGCCTGCCGAGCGAAATTATGATGTGGGCAATCGGGAGTTGTTGGCCATGAAATGGGCATTTGAGGAGTGGCGTCATTGGCTCGAGGGTGCTAAGCATCGCGTGGTGGTCTTGACTGATCACAAAAATCTGATGTATCTCGAGTCTGCTAAACGCCTTAATCCGAGACAGGCCCGCTGGTCATTGTTTTTCTCCCGCTTTGATTTTGTTGTCTCGTATTTACCAGGTTCAAAGAATGTGAAGGCCGATGCTCTTTCTAGGAGCTTTGTGCCTGATGCTCCTGGAGTCGCTGATCCTGTTGGTATTCTTAAAGATGGAGTTATCTTGTCAGCTATTTCTCCGGATCTGCGACGTGTGTTGCAGAGATTTCAGGCTGATAGGCCTGAGTCTTGTCCACCTGACAGACTGTTTGTCCCGGATAAGTGGACCAGCAGAGTCATTTCCGAGGTTCATTCCTCGGTGTTGGCAGGTCACCCGGGAATTTTTGGCACCAGAGATCTGGTGGCCAGGTCCTTTTGGTGGCCTTCCTTGTCAAGGGATGTGCGGTCATTTGTGCAGTCCTGTGGGACTTGTGCTCGAGCTAAGCCTTGCTGTTCTCATGCCAGCGGTTTGCTCTTGCCCTTGCCTGTCCCGAAGAGACCTTGGACACATATCTCCATGGATTTCATTTCTGATCTTCCGCTATCCCAGGGCATGTCCGTTATCTGGGTGATATGTGATCGCTTCTCAAAGATGGTCCATTTGGTTCCTTTGCCTAAGCTGCCTTCCTCTTCCGATCTGGTTCCTGTGTTTTTCCAGAACGTGGTTCGTTTGCACGGCATCCCTGAGAATATTGTGTCAGACAGAGGATCCCAGTTCGTTTCCAGATTCTGGCGATCCTTTTGTAGTAGGATGGGCATTGATTTGTCGTTTTCGTCTGCTTTCCATCCTCAGACTAATGGACAGACGGAGCGAACCAATCAGACTTTGGAGGCTTATTTGAGGTGTTTTGTCTCTGCTGATCAGGACGATTGGGTGACATTCTTGCCGTTGGCTGAGTTTGCCCTTAATAATCGGGCTAGTTCCGCCACCTTGGTTTCGCCTTTTTTCTGCAACTCTGGTTTCCATCCTCGCTTTTCTTCGGGTCATGTGGAGCCTTCTGACTGTCCTGGGGTGGATTCTGTGGTGGATAGGTTGCAGCGGATCTGGAATCATGTGGTGGACAACTTGAAGTTGTCACAGGAGAGGGCTCAGCGCTTTGCCAACCGCCGCCGCGGTGTGGGTCCCCGACTACGCGTTGGGGATTTGGTATGGCTTTCTTCCCGCTTTGTTCCTATGAAGGTCTCCTCTCCCAAATTTAAACCTCGTTTTATTGGGCCTTACAAGATATTGGAAATCCTTAATCCTGTATCTTTTCGTCTGGATCTTCCTGTGTCGTTTGCTATTCACAATGTATTTCATAGGTCCTTGTTGCGGCGGTACATTGTGCCTATAGTTCCTTCTGCTGAGCCTCCTGCTCCGGTGTTGGTTGAGGGCGAGTTGGAGTACGTGGTGGAGAAGATCTTGGATTTTCGCCTCTCCAGGCGGAGGCTTCAGTACCTGGTCAAGTGGAAGGGCTATGGTCAGGAGGATAATTCCTGGGTGGTCGCCTCTGATGTTCATGCGGCCGATTTAGTTCGTGCCTTTCATGCCGCTCATCCTGATCGCCCTGGTGGTCGTGGTGAGGGTTCGGTGACCCCTCACTAAGGGGGGGGTACTGTTGTGAATTTACTTTTTGCTCCCTCTAGTGGTTACTAGTTTTTTGACTCTGGTTTTTCTGTCATTCCTTTTATCCGCACCTGGGTCGTTAGTTAAGGGTGTTGCTATTTAAGCTCCCTGGACCTTCAGTTCAATGCCTGGCAACGTAGTTATCAGAGCTAGTCTGCTGTGCTCTTGTCTACTGATCCTGGTTCCAGTTATATCAGCTAAGTCCGCTTTTTGCTTTTTGCTATTTTGTTTTGGTTTTGTATTTTTGTCCAGCTTGTTCCAAATATATATCCTGACCTTTGCTGGAAGCTCTAGGGGGCTGGTGTTCTCCCCCCGGACCGTTAGACGGTTCGGGGGTTCTTGAATTTCCAGTGTGGATTTTGATAGGGTTTTTGTTGACCATATAAGTTACCTTTCTTTATTCTGCTATCAGTAAGCGGGCCTCTCTGTGCTAAACCTGGTTCATTTCTGTGTTTGTCATTTCCTCTTACCTCACCGTTATTATTTGTGGGGGGCTTCTATCCAGCTTTGGGGTCCCCTTCTCTGGAGGCAAGAAAGGTCTTTTGTTTTCCTCTACTAGGGGTAGCTAGATTCTCCGGCTGGCGCGTGTCATCTAGAATCAACGTAGGAATGATCCCCGGCTACTTCTAGTGTTGGCGTTAGGAGTAGATATATGGTCAACCCAGCTACCACTGCCCTATGAGCTGGATTTTTGTATTCTGCAGACTTCCACGTTCCTCTGAGACCCTCGCCATTGGGGTCATAACAGGCAGTATTATAGTAGTTATATTCTTGTACATAGGGGCAGTATTATAGTAGTTATATTCTTGTACATAGGAGCAGTATTATAGTAGTTATATTCTTGTACATAGGAGCAGTATTATAGTAGTTATATTCTTGTACATAGGGGCAGTATTATAGTAGTTATATTCTTGTACATAGGGGCAGTATTATAGTAGTTATATTCTTGTACATAGGGGCAGTATTATAGTAGTTATATTCTTGTACATAGGGGCAGTATTATAGTAGTTATATTCTTGTACATAGGGGCAGTATTATAGTAGTTATATTCTTGAACATAGGGGGAAGTATTATAGTAGTTATATTCCTGTACATAGGGGCAGTATTATAGTAGTTATATTCTTGTACATAGGGGCAGTATTATAGTAGTTATATTCTTGTACATAGGAGCAGTATTATAGTAGTTATATTCTTGTACATAGGAGCAGTATTATAGTAGTTATATTCTTGTACATAGGGGCAGTATTATAGTAGTTATATTCCTGTACATAGGGGCAGTATTATAGTAGTTATATTCTTGTACATAGGGGAAGTATTATAGTAGTTATATTGTTGTACATAGGAGCAGTATTATAGTAATTATATTCTTGTACATAGGGGCAGTATTATAGTAGTTATATTCTTCTATATAGGGGGCGGTTTTATAGTAGTTATATTCTTGTACATAGGAGCAGTATTATAGTACCGTAATTATATTCTTGTACATAGGGGCAGTATGATAGTAATTAAATATTTGGAAATAATGAAGAGTATAGAAGAAAGATCATTTAAGGGTAAAGAGAACATATATGTTATGTTTTGTTTTTTTCCCTGAGATATGAAAGAATTGACAATACCACTCAGGCACCTTAGTTCTTGCACTACAGAGTTTTTGATGACCAGTTCCTCTCCTGACCTTGACATGACAAGAATCTCTTGACTTCATGTGCTTGAGATGGCTGCTGTAGCTCCTCGGTCATTTGGTGCCTTTTCAATAACTTCCATTGAAGCTGTGGTTTTACGCTCAACTTGCGTGAATCATTAAATATCCTTATTGGTGTTGAACAGCTGTCAACATCATCAAAAGCAGAATAAGATAGTATCAATCTGCTGGACTATTAATAGTCAATCCAAGCTTCAGTTTACGTAGCAGCTGCCTGAGAAATTCCCGAGAGTTTGCTAAATTAGCAGAGATATAGTGAGGCTAATACGATACATCGAAAAGAGCGCTGCCTAATAGCTCCCTGACGGCAAATATCGGGTTTACAGTTGTGCGCGTTTGATATGTGGGGGACATTTATATTGCCTAAGGCTTGTGGGGAGGCATTCTGTAAATACTTCGTGACGAGGTAGCAATGTATTAAAGGCCCATACATTGTCTAGCTCTGATACGTTGTCATACAGCATAATGGGGAATCATTTACTGGGAGAATCCACAACTACTAACCAGGTGGTTTCCTAAGGGCCCCCACGGACTTGGCTCCCATGAGCAACCGGAGAGTGGAAAAAGTCTGACGCAGACAGGTATTAGGTTCAGTCACGCAGAGCAATGAGCCCAAAAATAGAGAGTTAAACATACCATTCTTTTTTACCACACAAGCATTGTATGATAGCATTATTTAGGTAGTGATCACCCATTTTATCTTGGAAATGAATGGCAGTATTATATAAGAAGTATGATGCTATGTGAAAACTATACGGTAATATTATTTGGATACTGTCTTCTGTAGCCACGACGAAACGTGCGTCAGGGACACATGTCCCAATATTGTGCCAAGAGTGATAAAGATAGGATCATTTAACTAGTTTACAAAAGGGTGTTGGTATCCGCACAGCACCAATGCCAGCTGCTGAGATCGTTCGTCCACAGTGACACGCTGAGCAGTTCATGTCGGCATGTTCACTACCTGCGCCTGTTACGTGCGTCTGCCACACCTGTATGCAGTCACAGCGCTAGCCGCATGCAGGGCACCCTCCGCTGACAGTAGCGCTGTGATCGCTGTAGTATCAGGCGCACAACGTGTTCCCACACCGGCTTGTTGCAGCTCGAATCTGTCGCACATGAGCTGCACGACAGAATATATCTGCATATATGGTATATGTGGGATGCAATTGTGGCATGTATAATACGCACATAATATCCCTGCTACAGGTGCCACTCACAAAATTAGAATATCATCAAAAAGTTACTTTATTTCAGGTCTTCAATACAAAAAGTGAAACTCCTATATTATATAGAGTCATTACAGAGTGATTTATTTCAAGTGTTTATTTCTGTTAATGTTGATGATTATGGCTTACAGCCAATAAAAATCCAAAAGTCATTATCTCATTAAATTAGAATACTTTATAGCACCAGCTTGAAAATGATTTTAAAATCCTAAATGTTGGCCTTCTGAAATGTATGGTTAGTAAATGCACTCAATACTTGGTCGTGGCTCCTTTTGCATCAATTACTGCATCAATGCAGCGTGGCATGGAGGCGATCAGCCTGTGGCACTGCTGAGGGGTTATGGAAGCCCAGGTTGCTTTGATAGCAGCCTTCAGCTCGTCTGCATTGTTGGCTCTGGTGTCTCATCTTCCTCTTGACAATACACATAGATTCTCATGGAGTTAAGGTCAGGCGAGTTTGCTGCCAATAAAGCACATTGATACTCTTGTTTGTAAACCAGGTATTGACACCTGTCCACACTGCCAAAAGTACCAAGTCCTGCTGGAGAATGACATTTCCATCTCCAAAAAGCTTGTCGGCACAGGGAAGCATGAAGTGCTCTAAAATGTCCTGGTAGACGGCTGCACTGACTTTGGTCTTGATAAAACACAGTGGACCCCCAAACCATCACTGCCAAAAGTACCAATACCTGGTGTAAGAACAACAGTATCACTGTGCTAGATTGGCCAGCAAACTCGCCTGACCTTAACCCCATGGAGACTCTATGGAGTATTGTCAAGAGTAAGATGAGACACCAGACCCAACAATGCAGACGAGCTGAAGGCTGCTATCAGAGCAACCTGGGCTCCCATAACCCCTCAGCAGTGCCACAGGCTGATCGCCTCCATGCCACGCCGCATTGATGCAGTAATTGATGCAAAAGGAGCCCGACCAAGTATTGAGGGCATTTACTGAACATACATTTCAGTAGGTCAACATTTCGGATTTCAAAATAATTTTTTCAAGCTGGTATTATAAAGTATTCTAATTTATCGAGATAATGACTTTTGGGTTTTCATTGGCTGTAAGCCATAATCATCAACATTAACAGAAATAAACAAGTGAAATAGATCACTCTGTGTGTAATGACTCTATAGAATATAATGTTATAATTGCAAATATATGCGGGATGCAACTGTGGCATGTACGTTATTTAAAAACAGTGGAACTATATCGCTAATAATATATGACACATAATATCTCAGCTATACATGACAAACTGATTAGACACCTATATGGATCATATTGTCCGATTATGCATAACAGTGACAACATTATTTTACCCTAATTTATGGAGTGATAGGGGTATACAACCATATCCCCTTACTATTTTGTAACTAGTGATCCTATAATTATGGGCTACAGAATAACCTGACCAATAACTTACAAGGGACTGAAGGTCAGGAACTCAATTTATAATATATATCCTGGCCCCTATTGGGACTTAGTGGATCACAGCTGTGACCTGAACGCCTATAGCTGTGATCTTATGTACATCCCCAATGGATGTATGCACATTATATTTTATATATCACAATTTTTAATGATAAAAGTTCCATTTTTATTGACACTTTTCCCTTTTAGTCTATTATTTGGCACAGTATGGTGGTATTTAGGTATAAAACCTCCATCTTCCAACTGCAGCTGCTTGGAGAAGAAGCACCTCTGATAGCTCAGTGACAAGCACTAAAAATTACATTAAAAAGTGTTTTTCCTGGAAGTCTTCTCCAAAAAGGGGTGTACATGAGAGAATCGCTTTGCATGCAGATTCCGATTATTCAGGGATATATTCGCCTTTGGTTCACTTTTCTGTACATTCCATGCAGGTGTCTAGAAGGATCGTTTCTTGCCTCCTTATTTTCGCCCAATACATCAGCCAGTGAAATGTCAAACCATTTAGCTGCAATTTGTTCCCAGACAGAAACAAAAAAACCCTTCACAGCTTGAGATTTGCTGCCTAAAAATACTTCATTAACTACTCTAATCTGATCCATTAGGGACGGCAGCGCAGCTGATTACAGCGTACCTGACACAATGCATTAGGATTAGCCGGGGTTAGCCGGGGAGGCTGGAGGTTGGCTTGGCCGTGGTTGGCTCCGGTGGAACAGGTAAACAGCCAATTTCCAGACTCTGCATGATGGCGGAACACCGATCACCACCGGGGTCTGGCATCAATTAATATTAATGTCAGGTTAATAACTTTTCACTTTCATAGAGGCGGAAGAGTTTAGAAAAAACAAACACAAATTCCACAGTTGTTTTGCATTCTAAGTGACAGGAGACAGAAGGACTCTCTCGCGTAGATGCAGCTGTTGCTTTTGACTGCGGCATCTAAGGTAGGAACCAAGTTGTAGATGTTGCTAGAGCTGCAGTTCTGTGGCCGTTATTATTTGTTGGTTTCCTCCATTAGAGGAGGTAAAATGTCCATCAAGAAACAACTGGACCTGGAAATGGCAGCAGAAGTGGCGCAGCTCTGCTCCGCACATAGTAGTATTTTTCCAAGGTCCACGAGTAAGACAGATTGTCGAAGCTTGAAGGTCCTGTTAACAGTATTTTATACTACGTTGCCTGTATTTTTGGAGTTTTTTATACTTGAATAAATGCTACGTTTTACTTTTAAAAGAAAGCCTCTATTTCCGCTGGACCGTTTATCCCTTCATTTTTGGATATGACAGTCTATAGGGGTGTTCACAAATCCCTGATTTTTTGCAGATCGAGTGTCTATGTAAAATCGCAGAGACATCTTCAATATAGATATATAGCGTGTTGGATCAAACTTGGCCATGTAAGTGAAAAAACGAGAAAAAAAAAACGGACAGCACTCGATCGTCACTCACTGATAGGAGAACATGGAGAAACCTTTTTTTACTCAACAATGGAAAAAAAAATGATGAAAATCACTTATGAAATTCTCATATGTGGAAAAAACTGATGAGTGAATGAGGCTGAACTAATGATCGGCAAAAAGTTCACTCCTAGGAACGTAAAGTGATGGCTAATTATGGGGCATGGGAACAGTGGCATACTTCAATGGTATTAGCTGGGATACGGCGCTTCCTCCTGGGGGTCCCTGTACACTCCTCCGATGTGTGGATGACTACTGGATACACATAATGTACAGACACTATGTAGCGGGAGGTCATCACAAATGGTGGAATAGAACACTGCAGAAAACTATAAACCTGCCACCTAATTGGAAGAGTTTGGGTAAAGATTTTGCAAAGGGGTTCAAGTCATTCTTTCAAAAGTCAAGTCTAGTGGCAGAGTAGGTATTATGTATATAAAAGAAAACCAAAAAAAAGAGGACAGCGAAGTGCCAAGAAGTTGTGGTTAGAATGTAGGATGTGAGGACATGATGGGAGTTGTAGTTTCACAATAACTTAGGGTTTGTGCCCACGATCAGTAGTTGTGCAGCGTCCAAATATTACAGCATAGTGGACGGGATTTCAAGAAATCCTGTGCCCACTATGCATCCAGAGACACCCGCGGAGACGGACATGTGGCGCATCTTTCCAGTCTGCAGCATGTCTATTTATCTTGTGGACACCCAAGCCTTCACAAGATAAATTTCACCCGTACAATGTATTGGATGAGGTGAAGCCGCACAGTTCAGTGATCACATACGGATTCACCTGCGTTCAATAGATGGCAGTGCTTTGTATCCAGCAGACATATACTGCGTCCAAAGCGCTGCCAATTCCTGACCGTGTGCACATAGTTCCTATTCATGGGAAAGTAGCCTAGCAGCACTGTGGACTACACATATTTTTGCTGCATCCAAACAGCTACTTTCTAATCACACAGGTAAATCCACATGTGCTCACTGAACAATGCAGATTTATCGCGTCCAATACATTCTATTGTCGACATTTCTGTCTCTGCTGCAGATAATGGTCATGCTGCGGCTCATAAACCCGCGCAGTGGAAAAATTTACACAGCATCAAATAAAAGCACAGTGCGCATGAGACTTCCATAAATCCCATCCATTGTGTTTGTAATGTACAATGTAACGTTGTGAATGCAGTGCAAGTACGCTGAGCCCAAAACGATGCTATTCCTCATCGTACCCTAATAACTTGCTTCTTCTGAGATACTTGTACTCTGGGAACTGATTTTTATTTGTATACATATTGGGTTCATTGCAATGTATCATTGTATGTGGGTCGGAGCAATGGTCCTGGGCAGGAGAGGGATTTCTTCTCTTGTATTTCACATACAGAGTGCCTAGACTAGATAGGATTGTAGCAGAATCTCAGCTGTGAGAAGTATTCGGTCTTTGTACAGACCTACCAGAAGTGCATGCAAACAGACACTGTTTGAGAACAGTGAGTCATTCATTAAAAAAAAGTATCAGAAAGTTAGGAAAAAGTTCTGAAACATTTCACAATTATGTTTTATCCATATAAAAAGTGGAAATCACTTTTAAGTAGAGCACGTAACACATCCCCCAGGACAAGGGAGAACAACGTAACAACCGAAAGGACACCACAAAATGTGATATATGGGGAGACACAAGAACACTGCTTGCTGTCCGGGACGTGTAATGATACAAGGGCAGTGCCAACCCTGACAAGGTGAGATAGAAGCTGCCACGTCACATGACCCAGCTCATTTATTGGGGCAAAGCTTAGGCTGGAAATCCACGACAAGTCCGAATTAAGTGATTAGTTCTGCCGGGCAATTTATACCTTTCTTCAACGTTGTTTGACCGGATAACAAACCCAAGGGCGTAATGCGACACACTAATGAAATCTAAGGCCAGAAATGCCACGGGGAGACGTCGTGCCAACCTGCGATAGCAACCATTGCCATTCACTCACACTGCTATTTGTCCTCTGTCCATCTGACCTGCACCTTCCCCAGTAGACATCTTGTATTATTATTATTATTTATTGTTATAGCGCCATTTATTCCATGGCGCTTTACAAGTGAGGAGGGGTATACATAATAAAAACAAGTACAATAATCTTAAACAATACAAGTCATAACTGGTACAGGAGGAGAGAGGACCCTGCCCGCGAAGGCTCACAATCTACAAGGGATGGGTGAGAATACAGTAGGTGAGGATAGAGCTGGTCATGCAGCGGTTTGGTTGATCGGTGGTTACTGCAGGTTGTAGGCTTGTCGGAAGAGGTAGGTCTTCAGGTTCTTTTTGAAGATTTCAATGGTAGGTGAGAGTCTGTTGTGTTGTGGTAGAGGGTTCCAGAGTAGGGGTGATACGCGAGAGAAATCTTGTATACGATTGTGGGAAGAGGAGATAAGAGGAGAGTAGAGAAGGAGATCTTGTGAGGATCGGAGGTTGCGTGTAGGTAAGTACCGGGAGACGAGGTCACAGATGTATGGAGGAGACAGGGTGTGGATGGCTTTGTACTTCATGGTTAGAGTTTTGTACTGGAGTCTCCGGGCAATGGGGAGCCAGTGAAGGGATTGACATAGGGGAGAGGCCGGGGAATAGCGGGGGGACAGGTGGATTAGTCGGGCAGCAGAGTTTAGAATAGATTGGAGGGGTGCGAGAGTGTTTGAGGGGAGGCCACAGAGCAGGAGGTTGCAGTAGTCAAGGCGAGAGATGATGAGGGCATGGACTAGGGTTTTTGCAGATTCTTGGTTGAGGAATGAACGGATTCGTGAAATATTTTTGAGTTGAAGTCGGCAGGAAGTGGAAAGGGCTTGGATATGTGGTTTGAAGGAGAGATCAGCGTCAAGGATTACCCTGAGGCAGCAAGCTTGTGGGACTGGGGAGAGTGGGCAGCCATTTACTGTAATGGATAGGTTCGTTGGGGGGGTCGCGTGAGATGGGGGAAAGATGATGAATTCTGTTTTGTCCATGTTAAGTTTCAGAAATCTAGTGGAGAAGAAGGATGAAATAGTGGACAGACATTGAGGGATTCTGGTTAGTAGGGAGGTGATATCTGGTCCAGAGATGTAGATCTGTGTGTCATCAGCATAGAGGTGATACTGAAAGCCATGAGATTCTATGAGCTGTCCCAGGCCAAAGGTGTAAATGGAGAAGAGCAGGGGCCCAAGGACTGAACCTTGTGGGACTCCGACAGACAAGGGGCGAGGTGAGGAGGTGGTGTGTGAGTGGGAGACGCTGAATGTCCGGTCTGTTAGGTATGATGAGATCCAGGATAGGGCCAAGTCTGTGATGCCAAGGGATGAGAGCTTCTGTAATAATAGGTCGAGGAGGACAGAGTAGTGTCGCTTGCTCTTGGCGGTTTAGAGGTCTTTGGTGACCTTAGTTAGGGCAGTTTCAGTGGAATGGTGTGACCGGAAGCCAGATTGTAAGCGGTCAAAGAGGGAGCAAGACGAGAGATGGGAGGACAGTTCAAGGTAAACGTGTTGTTCCAGTAGTTTGGAGGCATAAGGGAGAAGTGATATAGGGCGATAGCTAGATACAGAGGATGGGTCAAGAGAGGGCTTTTTGAGGATAGGTGTGATTGAGGCATGTTTAAAGCTTGAGGGGAAAACACCAGTTGTACGTGATAGGTTGAAGAGATGGGTTAGGGTTGGGATGAAGACTGTGGTGAGGTTTGGGATGAGGTGGGATGGGAGCGGGTCAAGTGCACAGGTGGTGAGATGCGATCTTGAGAGTAGAGTGGAGAGTTGATCTTCTGTAATGGTGGAGAAGTTGGTTTTGGAGGTGGAGGGCTGGGAAGTCGGGAGGAAGGGCTCTGGGGGTTGTTGACCAAAACTGTCTCTGATGCTATCAATCTTCTGCTTGAAAAATGAGGCAAAGTCTTAAGCGGAGATAAGTGGGGAGGGAGGAGGTGCTGGGGGACGGAGGAGAGAATTGAAGGTGTTGAATAACTGTTTAGGGTTGTGAGACAGGGAGGATATGAGAGATGAGAAGTAGGTTTGTTTAGCTGTGGCGAGTGTGGTCTTCAAAGTAGTGAGGGACTGTTTGAATGCGATGAAGTGCTCGTTGGAGTGAGATCTTTTCCATCTGCGTTCAGCAGCCCTGGAAGCTCGCCTCAGTTATTTGGTCAGGCTGGTGTGCCAGGGCTGTCTGTTGATTTTGCGAGCTTTGGTATGTGTAAGTGGGGCAGCAGAGTCCAAAGCTACAGCTATTGTGGTGTTATATAGAGTGGCAGCGTCATCTGCATTGTGTATGGAACTTATGTCTGTGAGAGGGAGGAGGGATTCAGAGAATGAATGTAGGTCAAGGTGTTTAAGATTTCTGCGAGGGTGTGAAAGTTTGTGGGGTGGGGATTGTAGACATGGAGTGGAGAGAGATGAGAATGTGAGAAGGTTGTGGTCAGATAGAGGAAGAGGTGAGTTAGAGAGGTTAGATAGGGAGCAGAAGCGGGTGAAGATGAGGTCCAGTGTGTGACCACCTTTGTGAGTGGCTGCAGAAGACCATTGAGTGAGGCCGAAGGAGGAAGTGAGAGATAGAAGTTTAGTGGCAGCTGAGATGGAAGTGTCAATGGGGATGTTGAAATCGCCCATGATGATAGTGGGGATGTCCGCAGAAAGGAAATTAAGTAGCCAGGTGGTGAAGTGGTCAAAGAAGGTGGTGGCTGGCCCTGGGGGGAGGTAAATGGCAGCCAGTTGGAGGTTGGAGTAGATGCGCACAGAGTGCACCTCAAAGGAAGGGAGGGTAAAAGAGGGTGGCAGTGGGATTGGGGTGAAGGAGCAGTTATCTGACAGGAGAAAACCAACTCCTCCACCATGCTTGCTGCTGGGGAAAGGTGTGTGAGAAAGGTGGAAGCCACCGTAAGAGAGTACAGCAGGGGAGGCTGTGTCAGAAGGGGTGAGCCAGGTTTCAGTGATGGCGAGGAATGAAAGTTTGGTAGTAACAAAAAGATCATGGATGCAGGAAAGCTTGTTACAGACAGAGCGAGCGTTCCACAGAGCTCCTGTTAGTGGGACAGGGGAAGCGGTGGCTGGGCGAATGGGTATAAGGTTAGAGAGGTTACGGAAGTTTTGTGATGGAGCGTGGATGGGAGGTAGAAATGACTGTGGGAATATGGTGAGGAGGACCAGGATTTGGAGAGATATCACCAGCAGTGAGAAGGAGCAGAGAAAGTGTTAGCAGGTGGGAGCAGGAGAGGGCGTGAGGGGGCTGCCTGTGCTTTGAGACAGAGGATCTTGTATCTGTTCATCTCACAGTCAATCGGCCAGAGATGGTGAGACCTCAACATTTTCAGATTATTAAAGTGTTCCTGTCATTTAACACCTGTACTGAAGCTTGATCCATACTGTCCTCATGCTTTAGCTGCACATTCCAACCTAAGATGTCCAGGAACAGTCCCCATGTCCTGTAAATTAACATTCACTCTTTTTGGAGGTTGCTCTTCTTCAGCATTCAGCCAGAACTAAAGGCTCTGAGACTACCTCTTCCTTATTTCCCAGCATGCACTGCACCAGACAATGTACAATGGCTTGCCTGCCCCAAACTGAAAGTTCACCTCTACTTCCTGCCATTATAAAGCCTGGTAGAGTAAGAAGTCATCCCAACTTCCTGTAATCAGTCTTGGAATCTTCACTACATCTCGTCAATTCAAATCAGTCTCTGGCAACAAACAGAACAGACACCAAGTGTGGACAACACTTAAACTGTAGTAGTTATATTCTTGTACATAGGGGCAGTATTATAGTAGTTATATTCTTGTATATAAGGGACAGTATTATAGTAGTTATATTCTCATACATAGAGGCAGTATTATAGTAGTTATTTTCTTGTACATAGGGGCAGTATTATAGTAGTTATATTCTTGTACATAGGGGCAGTATTATAGTAGTTATATTCTTGTACATAGGGGCAGTATTATAGTAGTTATTTTCTTGTACATAGGGGCAGTATTATAGTAGTTATTTTCTTGTACATAGGGGCAGTATTATAGTAGTTATTTTCTTGTACATAGGAGCAGTATTATAGTAGTTATATTCTTGTACATAGGACCAGTATTATAGTAGTTATATTCTTGTACATAGGGGGCAGTATTATAGTAGTTATATTCTTGTACATAGGAGCAGTATTATAGTAGTTATATTCTTGCACATAGAGGCAGTATTATAGTAGTTATATTCTTGAACATAGGAGCAGTATTATAGCAGTTATATTCTTGTACATAGAGGCAGTATTATAGTAGTTATATTCCTGTACATAGGGGGCAGTATTATAGTAGTTATATTCTTGTACATAGGAGCAGTATTATAGTAGTTATATTCCTGTACATAGGGGGCAGTATTATAGTAGTTATATTCTTGTACATAGGGGGCAGTGTTGTGGATTCTGTTTGTGGGCTCCCTCTGGTGGTTACTGCTGGTACTGGGTGACTTTGGTGGGTTGCGGCCTTTGGTTTCCACCTGTCCATCAGAGGCTGGGTGTTTCCTATTTTACCTGGCCTTTCTGTCATTTCCTTGCCGGCTATCAATGTATTCAGATGTGCTCAGTTTTGTTCCTGCCTACCTGCTCCCAGATCTTTCAGGATAAGCTAAGTGCTGATTTTCAGTTGTTTGTTTTTTTGTCCAGCTTGCTTATTATGTCTCTATGCTAGCTGGTAGCTCTAGTGGACTGAGGTTCTCCCCATGTGCCATGAGTTGGCACATGGGTTCTTGTAATCTCAGGATGGTTTTTTGATTAGGGTTTTTTGCTGACCGCTCAGACCCCTTTTGTATCGTTCTGCTTTCTAGTTTACAGCGGGCCTCTATTTGCTAAACCTATATATATCATCTCTATGTGTGTGCCTTCCTCTCATTTCACCGTCAATACATGTGGGGGGCAACTATACCTTTTGGGGTTCGTTCCTCTGGAGGCAAGTGAGGTCTTTATTTTCTCTGCAGTACTAGTTAGCTCTTAGGCTGGTGCGTGGCGTCTAGAACCAACGTAGGCACGCTCCCTGGCTATCTCTAGTTGCGTTTGTCAGGCGTAGGGCAGCGGTCAGCCCAGGTTCCATCACCCTAGAGCTCGTCCGTTATATATTTGTACCTTGCTTGTCCTGTGCTATCCCTAGCCATTGGGATTCATGACAGTATAGCCGGCCCACAAAGTGTTAATTGTTTGGGCTGAAGCAGGAGAATAAGAAGTGTTTAAGGGAAATGTTTTTTTTTTTTTTTCCCTTCAGAGTTTTGCTGCCTAGCCCTTAATTGCTGTCTAGCTGCTTCTTACCTCCTCTTAACCCTTGAATGGCTCTGATCTTAGCTGTTTAACATGGATGTCCAGAGTTTGGCTTCCAGCCTGAGTAATCTCGCGGCAAAAGTTCAAAACATACAGGATTTTGTTGTTCACACTCCCATGTCTGAACCTAGAATTCCTATTCCAGAGTTCTTCTCTGGAGATAGATCTACCTTCCTGAATTTCAGGAACAATTGTAAATTGTTTCTTTCTTTAAAATCTCGCTCCTCTGGAGACCCTGCTCAACAGGTCAGGATTGTAATATCTTTCCTGCGGGGCGACCCTCAGAATTGGGCATTTGCATTGGCACCAGGGGATCCTGCATTGCTCAGTGTGGATGCGTTTTTTCTGGCATTGGGATTGCTCTATGAGGAACCCAACCTGGAGATTCAGGCTGAAAAGGCTTTGTTAGCCCTCTCTCAGGGGCATGATGAAGCGGAAATATATTGTCAAAAATTTTGGAAATGGTCGGTGCTTACTCAGTGGAATGAGTGCGCCCTGGCTGCAAACTTCAGAAATGGTCTTTCTGAGGCCATTAAGGATATTATGGTGGGGTTCCCTACGCCTACAGGTCTGAATGAGTCTATGGCTATGGCCATTCAGATTGATCGGCGTTTACGGGAGCGCAAACCCGTGCACCAGTTGGCGGTGTCTTCTGAACAGGCACCTGAGACTATGCAATGTGATAGAATTCAGTCCAGAAGTGAACGGCAAAATTATAGGCGGAAAAATGGATTGTGTTTTTATTGTGGTGATTCAGCTCATGTTATATCAGCATGCTCTAAACGCACAAAAAAGCTTGATAAATCTTTTGCCATTGGTACTCTGCAGCCTAAGTTCATTTTGTCTGTGACTCTGATTTTTTCACTGTCTTCCATTTCCGTTGATGCCTATGTGGATTCGGGCGCTGCCCTGAGTCTTATGGATTGGTCATTTGCTAAACGCTGCGGTTTTAGTCTGGAGCCTCTGGAAGTTCCTATTCCTCTGAAGGGAATTGACTCTACACCATTGGCTATGAATAAACCGCAGTATTGGACACAAGTGACCATGCGCATGACTCCCGTTCATCAGGAGGTGATTCGCTTCCTTGTACTGTATAATTTACATGATGTACTAGTGCTGGGGCTGCCATGGTTACAAACTCATAATCCTGTCCTGGACTGGAAAACAATGTCTGTGTTAAGCTGGGGATGTCAGGGGGTTCATGATCATGCACCTCCGATTTCAATCGCTTCATCTACTCCTTCTGAGATCCCTGAGTTTTTGTCTGACTATAGGGATGTTTTTGAGGAGCCTAAGCTCAATTCGCTCCCTCCTCATAGAGATTGTGACTGTGCTATAGAATTGATTCCTGGCAGTAAGTTCCCTAAGGGTCGTTTATTTAATCTGTCACTGCCAGAGCATACTGCTATGCGGAATTATATTAAGGAGTCCTTGGAAAAGGGACATATTCGTCCATCTTCGTCCCCTCTGGGAGCAGGTTTTTTTTTCGTGGCAAAAAAAGATGGTTCCCTGAGGCCTTGTGTAGATTATCGCCTTCTGAATAAGATTACAGTCAAATATCAGTATCCATTGCCATTATTGACTGACTTGTTTGCTCGCATTAAGGGGGCTAGGTGGTTCACTAAGATAGATCTTCGCGGTGCGTATAATCTGGTGCGGATAAAACAAGGTGATGAGTGGAAAACCGCATTTAATACGCCTGAGGGCCATTTTGAGTATTTGGTAATGCCTTTTGGACTCTCCAATGCTCCGTCAGTCTTTCAGTCCTTTATGCACAATATTTTCCGTGAATATCTGGATAAGTTTATGATTGTGTATTTGGATGATATTTTGGTGTTTTCTGATGACTGGGAGTCTCATGTTCTACAGGTCAGGAAGGTGTTTCAGGTTCTGCGGGCCAATTCTCTGTTTGTGAAGGGCTCAAAGTGTCTCTTCGGAGTCCAGAAGATTTCTTTTTTGGGGTACATTTTTTCTCCTTCTACTATTGAGATGGATCCCGTCAAGGTTCAGGCAATTTGTGACTGGACACAACCTACATCTGTTAAGAGCCTACAGAAGTTCTTGGGGTTTGCTAATTTTTATCGTCGGTTCATTGCAAATTTTTCCAGTATTGTTAAACCTTTGACTGATTTGACTAAAAAGGGTGCTGATGTTGCTAATTGGTCTCCTGCGGCTGTGGGGGCCTTTCAGGAACTTAAGCGCCGGTTTTCTTCTGCTCCTGTGTTGTGTCAACCAGATGTTTCACTTCCTTTTCAGGTTGAGGTTGATGCTTCCGAGATTGGAGCGGGGGCGGTTTTGTCACAGAGAAGTTCTGATGGCTCGGTGATGAAGCCATGTGCATTCTTCTCTAGAAAATTCTCGCCCGCCGAGCGCAATTATTATGTGGGTAATCGGGAGCTTTTGGCCATGAAGTGGGCATTTGAGGAGTGGCATCATTGGCTTGAGGGTGCTAAACATCGTGTGGTGGTCTTGACTGATCACAAGAATCTCATTTACCTTGAGTCTGCCAGGCATTTGAATCCTAGACAGGCTCGTTGGTCGTTGTTTTTTTCTCGTTTCAATTTCGTGGTTTCATACCTGCCAGGTTCAAAGAATGTGAAGGCAGATGCTCTTTCCAGGAGTTTTGTGCCTGACTCTCCTGGAGATTCTGGGCCTACTGGTATCCTTAGGGATGGGGTAATATTGTCCGCCGTATCCCCAGACTTGCGACGTGCATTGCAGGAGTTTCAGGTGGATAAACCGGATCGTTGTCCACCAGAAAGACTGTTTGTTCCGGATGATTGGACCAGTAGAGTCATCTCCGAGGTCCATTCTTCTGTGTTGGCTGGTCATCCTGGAATATTTGGTACTAGAGACTTGGTGGCCAGGTCTTTTTGGTGGCCTTCCTTGTCTAGGGATGTGCGTACCTTTGTGCAGTCTTGTGAAGTGTGTGCTCGAGCTAAGCCTTGCTGTTCTCGGGCCAGTGGGTTGTTGTTATCCTTGCCCATTCCGAAGAGGCCTTGGACGCACATTTCCATGGATTTTATTTCTGATCTCCCGGTTTCACAGAAAATGTCCGTTATCTGGGTTGTGTGTGACCGCTTTTCTAAGATGGTTCATTTGGTGCCCTTGCCTAAGTTGCCTTCCTCCTCTGAGTTGGTCCCTTTATTTTTTCAGAACGTGGTTCGTTTGCATGGGATTCCGGAGAATATCGTTTCTGACAGGGGATCCCAGTTTGTGTCTAGATTTTGGCGGACATTTTGTGCCAAGATGGGCATTGATTTGTCTTTCTCGTCTGCATTCCATCCTCAGACGAATGGCCAGACGGAGCGAACTAATCAGACCTTGGAAACTTATTTGAGGTGTTTTGTTTCTGCTGACCAAGATGACTGGGTTGCTTTTTTGCCACTGGCCAAATTTGCTCTTAATAATCGGGCTAGTTCTGCCACGTTGGTCTCTCCTTTTTTTTGTAATTCGGGGTTTCATCCTCGTTTTTCCTCTGGTCAGGTGGAGTCTTCGGATTGTCCTGGAGTGGATGTGGTGGTGGACAGGCTACATCAAATTTGGAATCAGGTGGTGGACAATTTGAAGTTATCTCAGGAGAAGACTCAGCAGTTTGCTAATCGCCGTCGCCGCGTGGGTCCCCGACTTCTTGTTGGGGATTTGGTGTGGTTGTCTTCTCGTTTTGTCCCTATGAAGGTCTCTTCTCCTAAGTTCAAGCCTCGGTTCATCGGTCCTTATAGGATCTCGGAGATTCTTAACCCTGTATCTTTTCGTTTGGATCTCCCAGCATCGTTTGCTATTCATAATGTGTTCCATCGGTCGTTGTTGCGGAGGTATGAGGTGCCCGTTGTTCCTTCGGTTGAGCCTCCTGCTCCGGTGCTGGTGGAGGGAGAATTGGAGTATGTTGTTGAGAAGATCTTGGATTCTCGTGTTTCCAGACGCAAACTCCAGTATTTGGTTAAGTGGAAGGGTTATGGTCAGGAGGATAATTCCTGGGTGGTCGCCTCCGATGTTCATGCGACTGATTTGGTCCGCGCCTTCCATAGAGCTCACCCTGATCGCCCTGGGGGTTCTCGTGAGGGTTCGGTGACCCCTCCTCAAGGGGGGGGTACTGTTGTGGATTCTGTTTGTGGGCTCCCTCTGGTGGTTACTGCTGGTACTGGGTGACTTTGGTGGGTTGCGGCCTTTGGTTTCCACCTGTCCATCAGAGGCTGGGTGTTTCCTATTTTACCTGGCCTTTCTGTCATTTCCTTGCCGGCTATCAATGTATTCAGATGTGCTCAGTTTTGTTCCTGCCTACCTGCTCCCAGATCTTTCAGGATAAGCTAGTGCTGATTTTCAGTTGTTTGTTTTTTTGTCCAGCTTGCTTATTATGTCTCTATGCTAGCTGGTAGCTCTAGTGGACTGAGGTTCTCCCCATGTGCCATGAGTTGGCACATGGGTTCTTGTAATCTCAGGATGGTTTTTTGATTAGGGTTTTTTGCTGACCGCTCAGACCCCTTTTGTATCGTTCTGCTTTCTAGTTTACAGCGGGCCTCTATTTGCTAAACCTATATATATCATCTCTATGTGTGTGCCTTCCTCTCATTTCACCGTCAATACATGTGGGGGGCAACTATACCTTTTGGGGTTCGTTCCTCTGGAGGCAAGTGAGGTCTTATTTTCTCTGCAGTACTAGTTAGCTCTTAGGCTGGTGCGTGGCGTCTAGAACCAACGTAGGCACGCTCCCTGGCTATCTCTAGTTGCGTTTGTCAGGCGTAGGGCAGCGGTCAGCCCAGGTTCCATCACCCTAGAGCTCGTCCGTTATATATTTGTACCTTGCTTGTCCTGTGCTATCCCTAGCCATTGGGATTCATGACAGGGCAGTATTATAGTACCGTATTTTCCGGCGTATAAGACGACTGGGTGTATAAGACGACCCCCCAACTTTTCCAGTTAAAATGTAAAATCTTCTTAAAAGTCGGGGGTCTTCTTATAAACCGTGTCGTCTTATAGGGCCGGTGACTTTTGTGCCTTTTGGGGGGGGGGAGTGGGCCTGATGACGACGAGGGGGCGTCTCACAGGAAAGTGAGTATCCCCCATTACCTCATTGTATCACTGCAGCGTGGGGTCTCTGCTGGGAGCGGCGGCGGCGGCTGTGGGGCAGCGGCTCCTCTTCTTCAGTGTGGGGCCTCTGTGCTGCTGGGCGGCGGCTTATCTTCAGGCAGTCGGGGCTCCTCCGGTATCTCCTTAAAGCCCGGAGGCCCTGCCGGCAACTCCATCGGTGCAATGCAGTGGCCTCCGGGAACATGGCCGCTGCTCAGATTCAGATCTCGTCCCGAGATCTCGGGAGACGAGATCTAAATCTGAGCAGCGGCCATTTTCCCGGAGACAGCTCCATTGCTGCTATGCGGTGACCTCCGGGAAAATGGCCGCTGGGGGCGGCGCATGCTCAGATTCAGATCTGAATCTGAGCAGCGGCCATGTTCCCGGAGGCCACTGCATTGCACCGATGGAGTTGCCGGCAGGGCCTCCGGGCTTTAAGGAGATACCGGAGGAGCCCCGACTGCCTGAAGATAAGCCGCCGCCGCCGCCCAGCAGCACAGAGGCCCCACACTGAAGAAGAGGAGCCGCTGCCCCACAGCACAGCCGCCGCCGCTCCCAGCAGAGACCCCACGCTGCAGTGATACAATGAGGTAATGGGGGATACTCACTTTCCTGTGAGACGCCCCCTCGTCGTCATCAGGCCCACTCCCCCCCCACCCACCATATACACCCGGCAAGGCAATACCCGGCGTATAAGACGACCCCCGACTTTTAAGAAGATTTTCAGGGGTTAAAAAGTCGTCTTATACGCCGGAAAATAGTTATATTCTTGTACATAGGGGCAGTATTATAGTAGTTATATTCTTGTACATAGGAGCAGTATTATAGTAGTTATATTCTTGTACATAGAGGCAGTATTATAGTAGTTATATTCTTGTACATAGGAGCAGTATTATAGTAGTTATATTCTTGTACATTGGAGCAGTATTATAGTAGTTATATTCTTGTACATAGGGGCAGTATTATAGTAGTTATATTCTTGTACATAGGGGCAGTATTATAGTAGTTATATTCCTGAACATGGAGCAGTATTATAGTAGTTATATTCTTGAACATAGGAGCAGTATGAACATAGGAGCAGTATTATAGCAGTTATATTCCTGTACATAGGGGACATTATTATAGCAGCTATTTGTCTTCACATTATTCTGATTGTACAAGATAGCAATTTGCTTGAGAAGACATTTTAAAAATTCAGGAAAGAAAATAAATTCTCCATTCTCACCATCGTGACCGAGCTGCCATGTTATCATAGAGATGACGCTCAGTCCATCACCCCTTTCTCACAGACACGGTTATTTGTTAGTGAGATGTAGAATAACAGTAGCTAGTGACAATATTCCTGGCAGTGGAGATACCGGGCAAAGACTGATATGAACAGTAAATCATTTATTGCTTTAGTTTATGATGTGGACAGTGATCCAGGAGTGTAACGGCAGACGCGGAAGGCATGCATGACCACAGCACAATACCCGTCTCCTCAGGAATTAATTCTCAAAAGTTTTTATTGTTCAGCTTCCAACAAACAGGGGGAAAAGGCGTTGACCTTTATGGTGTCGTCTTTCAACCGAGGAAAGGTCAAGCGAAGAACATGGCAGCTAGGACAGAGGGACGTGCAGGGTCAGGTCTTCTAGGGACAAGTTGGGACTCCTAAAAATAGCTGAGTTCACTCATTTAAGTAAATTTTGTGGTTTTGATTATTTTTCTGTATAATTATGGACGTCCAGCGTTAGGAGACTAAACATGGGGACTAAAAGGCTTTCAAAAGGGGACACTAAGACTTCACAGACGGCAGTATACACACCTGTAGTATTAAACTGACAGAAATGAAGGGGCCTCGTACACATCGGAGAAAAGGGAGATGCGACCAGCCAAGCATCAGAGTACAGGGTCACGGAACTCTCCCCCAACGCATGCTGCCAAGGGACAGACGGAGCGGGCATGTTATATCGCACAGCCTGGTCCTTTTGTTCCTGCAGAAGATAAGCTGCCGCCAGTCTGGAGACGACAGGAGTCTCGCAGCTACTTAATTCTTATCCTTAATTGAAAGTACATGCATGCTTGGACGAAGTGAGTGTGCGCGAGCCTGGGCTGGAAGTCAGGATTTCAGGTACAACCTTCAGCCAACATTTATGTAACGTTAAATAGATTCATTACATATTTGTAACAAAATACAGGCAATATATATTTGTAAAGCGCTGCGGAATATGTTGGCGCTATATAAATAAAATTATTATTATTAATATATGGTGGCATTGACATGTGCATGCGGCTTTGCAGGAGTCCTTAAAGGGGACCCGTCTTCAGGCTACCCACTGCTACCATAGCCACCATTTTTGGGGTGACAACAAACTGGCTTCCTAACATTGTGTTCCTTACACTCAGCCTCCTGCCATACCGAAGCCGATCACTATGGACCTGTATACGCTATCCTTGTGCTTACTCCGGCCGCTGGACGATGAAGGGGACGCTGTAGACGCCTCTGCAGACAGTGAGATTACCGCTGGGGAGTGAACTCTACAGAACAGGACGAGTCAGAGTCAATACTGCAATATGTATTTTTTCTTATCACAGAGACGTGCGCATTAACTACATAAAATACAGTTACCCAATAAATTGTGACTGGGAGAATACAAAGAGCTAAAAAGAATAAAAAGTATTTTGTTTCCTGTCAGCCAAAATACAATAAGAATTTCCAACCTTCTTAAAAAATAGTGAGTTTTGACAACCCATCAGTATTTTTTAAAAGTTGTTGTCAGACTTAACAAGACCCCAAATCATCTTCATGGATTATTTGGGCCTCACCTATTAACACCTGTACAAAGTAAAGAAAGCCTGCATAGGTAAGCCGGGGAAAAGAGAACCCGATCAGTAACACCAGTGTTTTCGGGAGTTTACTTTAGAAGAAATCAATTAATCAGGATTTGTAATATAAGTACACAGCTGGCGGCCAGGACACCCTGATTATGACACTTTGTGTAATATGAATTTATGAGCCATAAATCAAGGAAAATGATTGGGGGCAAAGCAGAAGTCAGGTCTGATGCTACAAAGAACAAGCAGCGGCGGCCGAGCGCTCAGTGTATAGAGATGGCGTCACTATGGTTCCCTGTCTACTTGTGTCACCCCACTGGAGCTGGAGCTCCCCCTCCTGGTCACCAAGTGCACAGCTGCTTCAGGCAAAAAAGTGACTGATAGGGTACAGATGTAATGAGAATCTGGTGGGGAGAAAATAATAAAAAGTACTAAAGCCTGAAAGGTCTTTTTTACATTGGCAACATGTTTCTATTATTCCTTCTAAGATAGATTGGACAGTATTTGGTGGTAAACTTAAAAGGATTTTCAGATTTTTTTGTTTTGCAAAAAACAAAATTTGCAAGTGCAGAGTTGTGTTTGAAATACTAAAGTCAGGCATGCCCACCTGCATCTATCACCATGGACTCGGTGCGGGCAGCTCCGGTGGGCTGTGATCGGCCCAGAAGTGACGAAGTCTGGTTCTTCAGTCATATGACCTAAGATCCGTGATTGGCTGCAGCGGTTAGGAGACATCTTTGGATGAGTCTCTGATAAGATAATCTCATTAGAAAATGTGGAGAATAATATATGAACACTGCTGTCACCTTCTTTGCATAATTTTGTTAATGCCACATTTTTGCCACCTTTTAGCCAAAGCACTGGGTGGTAAAGAAAAAAAATTACAAGGAATAATAACTAAGGTATATCATCTATGTATAACATTGGGAACAAAAAATTGCCGCAGGTCAGAATAGAGATCATTTAATTTGTGTGCCATTACCTGTAAGTTTGATGGGCGCAACCTAGAAAAAAAATGTTACAGCTACACAGTTTTCCAATTGGATAGACTTGTGCATGTTTTTCAAGAATTCTTCATACAATGTTTGATATGGAAAAAACACACGACTGGGTCAGAAGTCCAAACTAACCCTGACAAAGTTGGTATTAGAAGTGAAAGAGGAATTATGTTACTATTAATTCTCCACCTCACAGTCACCAGATAAAAGGCTTTAGATTATATCCAACATTACATAACAGGGAAATGCATTTAGGGCTTCAGTATCATGTATCAGCGCTGCCTAAAGTTTATTTTAACACACAAAAAGAAAATGCATCTCAACCCAAGCCGAGACCGGCACCAGATATCCGTTACCAGCTGCAAAATAGCAACGCTTCCATGGGTGCGAAATCCAAAAATGCTTAGCAACTTCCTCTGCCAAGATGTAAAAGATTGAGTAACCAAGAGCAATTTTCTTATGAGAAGAACAGTCAACTTACATCAATCCATTGCTCAGAACACCAACCAATAACTACTATAATACTGCCCCTATGTACAATAATATAACTACTATAATACTGCTCCTATGTACAATAATATAACTACTATAATACTGCCCCTATGTACAAGAATATAACTACTATAATACTGCCCCTATGTACAAGAAAATAACTACTATAATACTGCCCCTATGTACAAGAATATAACTACTATAATACTGCCCCTATGTACAAGAATATTACTATAATACTGCCCCTATGTACAAGAAAATAACTACTATAATACTGCCCCTATGTACAAGAAAATAACTACTATAATACTGCCCCTATGTACAAGAATATAACTACTATAATACTGCTCCTATGTACAAGAATATAACTACTATAATACTGCCCCTATGTAAAAGAATATAACTACTATAATACTGCCCCTATGTACAAGAATATAACTACTATAATACTGCTCCTATGTACAAGAATATAACTACTATAATACTGCTCCTATGTACAAGAATATAACTACTATAATACTGCCCCTATGTACAAGAATATAACTACTATAATACTGCCTCTATGTACAAGAATATAACTACTATAATACTGCCCTCTATGTACAAGAATATAACTACTATAATACTACTCCTATGTACAAGAATATAACTACTATAATACTGCCCTCTATGTACAAGAATATAACTACTATAATACTACTCCTATGTACAAGAATATAACTACTATAATACTGCTCCTATGTACAAGAATATAACTACTATAATACTGCCCTCTATGTACAAGAATATAACTACTATAATACTGTCCCTATGTACAAGAATATAACTACTATAATACTGCCCCTATGTACAAGAAAATAACTACTATAATACTGCCCCTATGTACAAGAATATAACTACTATAATACTGCTCCTATGTACAAGAATGTAACTAGTATAATACTGCCCCTATGTACAAGAATATAACTACTATAATACTGCCCCTATGTACAAGAATATTACTATAATATTGCCCCTATGTACAAGAAAATAACTACTATAATACTGCCCCTATGTACAAGAATATAACTACTATAATACTGCCCCTATGTACAAGAAAATAACTACTATAACACTGCCCCTATGTACAAGAATATAACTACTATAATACTGCCCCTATGTACAAGAAAATAACTACTATAACACTGCCCCTATGTACAAGAATATAACTACTATAACACTGCCCCTATGTACAAGAATATAACTACTATAATACTGCTCCTATGTACAAAAATATAACTACTATAATACTGCTCCTATGTACAAGAATATAACTACTATAATACTGCCCCTATGTACAAGAATATAACTACTATAATACTGCTCCTATGTACAATATAACTACTATAATACTGCTCCTATGTACAAAAATATAACTACTATAATACTGCTCCTATGTACAAGAATATAACTACTATAATACTGCTCCTATGTACAAAAATATAACTACTATAATACTGCTCCTATGTACAAGAATATAACTACTATAATACTGCCCCTATGTACAAGAATATAACTACTATAATACTGCTCCTATGTACAATATAACTACTATAATACTGCCCCTATGTACAAGAATATAACTACTATAATACTGCTCCTATGTACAGGAATATAACTACTATAATACTGCTCCTATGTACAAGAATATAACTACTATAATACTGCTCCTATGTACAAGAATATAACTACTATAATACTGCTCCTATATACAAGAATATAACTACTATAATACTGCCCCTATGTACAAGAATATAACTACTATAATACTGCCACCCGTGCCCTCCGCTCCGCTAATGACCTCAGGTTAGCATCCTCAATAATCAGAACCTCCCACTCCCGTCTCCAAGACTTTACACGTGCTGCGCCGATTCTTTGGAATGCACTACCTAGGTTAATACGATTAATCCCCAATCCCCACAGTTTTAAGCGTGCCCTAAAAACGCATTTGTTCAGACTGGCCTACCGCCTCAACGCATTAACCTAACTATCCCTGTGTGGCCTATTAAAAATAGAAAAAAAACCAAAACACATAATCAGGTTCCTCCATCGTGTTCTCATACACTTTATGCAGGTAATAGCCCTCTGTGTCTGTACTGCTACATACTTAGGCTGTTAACTGGTTCATGCAGCTTTACATGAACACCCGAGCCTTACACTATGGCTGGTCCAAATAACTAAAGCAATTGTTACCATCCACCTCTCGTGTCTCCCCTTTTCCTCAGTTTGTAAGCTTGCGAGCAGGGCCCTCATTCCTCCTGGTATCTATTTTGAACTGTGATTTCTGTTATGCTGTAATGTCTATTGTCTGTACAAGTCCCCTCTATAAGTTGTAAAGCGCTGCGGAATATGTTGGCGCTATATAAATAAAAATTATTATTATTATTATTACTGCCCCCTATGTACAAGAATATAACTACTATAATACTACTCCTATATACAAGAATATAACTACTATAATACTGCCCCCTATGTACAAGAATATAACTACTATAATACTGCCCCTATGTACAAGAATATAACTACTATAATACTGCTCCTATGTACAAGAATATAACTACTATAATACTGCTCCTATGTACAAGAATATAACTACTATAATACTGCCCCTATGTACAAGAATATAACTACTATAATACTGCCCCCTATGTACAAGAATATAACTACTATAATACTGCCCCTATGTACAAGTAAATAACTACTATAATACTGCCCCTATGTACAAGAATATAACTACTATAATACTGTCCCCTATGTACAAGAATATAACTACTATAATACTGCCCCCTATGTACAAGAATATAACTACTATAATACTGCCCCTATGTACAATATAACTACTATAATACTGTCCCCTATGTACAAGAATATAACTACTATAATACTGTCCCCTATGTACAAGAACATAACTACTATAATACTGCTCCTATGTACAAGAATATAACTACTATAATACTGCCCCTATGTACAAGAATATAACTACTATAATACTGCCCCCTATGTACAAGAATATAACTACTACACTGCTCAAAAAAAGGGAACACTAAAATCCCACATCCTAGATATCTCTGAATGAAATATTCCAGTTGTAAATCTTTATTCATTACATAGTGGAATGTGTTCAGAACAATAAAACATAAATTATCAATGTAAATCACAAGTAATATCCCATGGAGGTCTGAATTTGGAATGATACTCAAAATCAAAGTGGAAAATCAAATTACAGGCTGATCCAACTTCAGTGGAAATGCCTCATAACAAGGAAAAGATGCTCAGTAGTGTGTGTGTGGCCGCCACGTGCCTGTATGACCTCCCTACTGTACAACGCCTGGGCATGCGCCTGATGAGGCGGCAGATGGTCTCCTAAGGGATCTCCTCCCAGACCTGGACTAAAGCATCCGCCAACTCCTGGACAGTCTGTGGTGCAACGTGACGTTGGTCGATGGTGGGAGACATGATGTCCCAGATCTGCTCAATCGGAGTTAGGTCTGGGGAACGGGCTGGCCAGTCCATATCTTCAATGCCTTCATCTTGCAGGAACTGCTGACACACTCCAGCCACATGAGGTCTGGCATTGTCCTGCATTAGGAGGAACCCAGGGCCAACCGCACCAGCATATGGTCTCACAAGGGGTCTGAGGATCTCATCTCAGTACCTAATGGCAGTCAGGCTACCTCTGGCGAGCACATGGAGGGCTGTGCGGCCCGCCAAAGAAATGCAACCCCACACCATTACTGACCCACTGCTAAACCAGTCATGCTGAAGGATGTTGCAGGCAGCAGATCGCTCTCCACGGCATCTCCAGACTCTGTCACGTCTGTCACATGTGCTCACCACACCTTCTTGCCACAGCTCGCATTGATGTGCCATCCTGGATGAGCTGCAGTCCCTGAGCCACTTGTGTGGGTTGTAGAGTCCGTCTCATGCTACGAGTGTGAAAGCACAACGAACATTCAAAAGTGACCAAAACATCAGCCAGAAAGCATTGGTACTGAGATGTGGTCTGCGGTCCCCACCTGCAGAACCACTCCTTTATTGAGGGTGTCTTGATAATTGCCAATAATTTCCATCTGTTGTCTATTCCATTTGCACAACAGCATGTGAAATTGATTGACAATCAGTGTTGCTTCCTAAGTGGACAGTTTGATTTCACAGAAGTTTGATTTACTTGGAGTTATATTCTGTTGTTTAATTGCTCCCTTTATTTTTTTGAGCAGTGTATAATACTGCCCTCTATGTACAAGAATATAACTACTATAATATGAGTTCTATGTACAACAATACAATTGTAAATTAGGAAATAGTCTCAGGTGTCTGGTGGGTTTATCCCATGTGATGAATGACACTTCGCCTTTCTTGTATACTGTTTTCATCACTGCCCCTGAAATGTTTATCACCTGCAGAGCGGTGACCTGGGAATTAGGATTGTCACCTCTGGCTGCTCCGGAAATCTTGGGAATATGTGAGGATAATGAGCTCCCGAGTGAACATGCATCTTCCAGTTTTAGCATTAAAGCTCAGAGGTAAAGCTGGATACAATGGATAAAAGACACCTCTTGGAGGTAAGGAATTAAAAATAGAATGTGGCAAGTGGCCTCCGCTCTAATTTGGATCCCCAAGTAATTAGATTAAAAAAAAAAAAAAAAAAAAAAAAAAGCACAGACACTGATGCATTACAAACTTCTTAACTTTCATGAGACTGTATAAAGCTATACTTTCCTCCAGAGATGGTAGGCTATTCTGAAGGGTCACCAAACTTAGACCATCAAGTCTGTGATTACAAGTGCTGCGAGAAGAGTAGATCTGTGTGTCTGGTATAGATGCAGAGGAGTGTATGTAATGACACACAGCTCTGCTCTCCCATAATGTCCATGCTGTGAGAAGAGAGCTGCATTATTCTCAGATAGATAACTAGGATAGATGCAGAGGAGTGTATGTAATGACACACAGCTCTGCTCTCCCACCATGTCCATGCTGTGAGATGAGAGCTGCATTATTCTCAGATAGATAACTAGGATAGATGCAGAGGAGTGTATGTAATGACACACAGCTCTGCTCTCCCACCATGTCCATGATGTGAGATGAGAGCTGCATTATTCTCGGATAGATAACTAGGATAGATGCAGAGGAGTGTATGTAATGACACACAGCTCTGCTCTCCCACCATGTCCATGCTGTGAGATGAGAGCTGCATTATTCTCGGATAGATAACTAGGATAGATGCAGAGGAGGGTATGTAATGACACACAGCTCTGCTCTCCCATAATGTCCATGCTGTGAGATGAGAGCTGCATTATTCTCAGAGAGATAACTAGGATAGATGCAGAGGAGTGTATGTAATGACACACAGCTCTGCTCTCCCACCATGTCCATGCTGTGAGATGAGAGCTGCATTATTCTCAGAGAGATAACTAGGATAGATGCAGAGGAGTGTATGTAATGACACACAGCTCTGCTCTCCCATAATGTCCATGCTGTGAGATGAGAGCTGCATTATTCTCAGAGAGATAACTAGGATAGATGCAGAGGAGTGTATGTAATGACACACAGCTCTGCTCTCCCATAATGTCCATGCTGTGAGATGAGAGCTGCATTATTCTCAGAGAGATAACTAGGATAGATGCAGAGGAGTGTATGTAATGACACACAGCTCTGCTCTCCCACCATGTCCATGCTGTGAGATGAGAGCTGCATTATTCTCAGAGAGATAACTAGGATAGATGCAGAGGAGTGTATGTAATGACACACAGCTCTGCTCTCCCATAATGTCCATGCTGTGAGATGAGAGCTGCATTATTCTCAGAGAGATAACTAGGATAGATGCAGAGGAGTGTATGTAATGACACACAGCTCTGCTCTCCCATAATGTCCATGCTGTGAGATGAGAGCTGCATTATTCTCAGAGAGATAACTAGGATAGATGCAGAGGAGTGTATGTAATGACACACAGCTCTGCTCTCCCATAATGTCCATGCTGTGAGATGAGAGCTGCATTATTCTCAGAGAGATAACTAGGATAGATGCAGAGGAGTGTATGTAATGACACACAGCTCTGCTCTCCCATAATGTCCATGCTGTGAGATGAGAGCTGCATTATTCTCAGATAGATAACTTGGATAGATGCAGAGCCGGTATGTAGTGACCCAAGAGCTCTGCTCTCATCCCCTGCACTTGTAACCACAGTAGTGAGATCTGTGTGACCTGGTAACACCTTCTTACTCCATCAGAGAAAGCTGGATCTAAGATTAAGGGTGCTTTTTTTTTTTTTTTTACCCCCAGCAAGACACCTCCTGCTCATGACAATGTCATGCAGGAGAAAAGCAAACACCCAGAGAGAACCTCTGTTCCATTTTCCAATAGTGGAACAATCTCAGTTACAAAATATAGACAATACTAAATACTTGGGAATACGTGTCGGTGCCAAGCCTAAAGAATATGGAGCATTAAACATAGACCCTTTGTTAGATACATTTAGAACTAAGGTTAACCCATGGTCCAAACTCCCGCTATCAGTTACAGGTTGAGGAAATTTTATCAAGATGATCCTAATGCCACAATTGTTATCCTACTTGTTGGTTTCCTCCCCCCATATTTCGTAAAGTACAGACCATGTTCATGGAATATGGTGTAAACAGTATTTTCAAATAAAACTACAAACAATATAATAAAGATGAGGGTGGATCAGCCATTCCTGAATTTTATTGCATCCCAATTACAACACCTCCATGGATGGGAAAAAAAGACCCAAACCACCCTACCAAGGATTACCAAAAAATATCAGAACAAAGGTCTTTATTTTGAATATATAATTCATTTAACATATACAGGAGTAACGACACATAGTAAAATATCATAAAAACTACATCATATAAAAACCAAACACAGGACCAAAAAATAATTGCATAAAATATGCAGGCCACGGTATCCTAGTATATATTATATTATCTGCAGTCCCTCACCCCCACTGCTCTAAAAAAATATATCAAGACTCAATTACAAAGAGATAAAGTGCAAAAAGATGTGCTATACTTATGTATGTATTGCATAAGTACTGTGCAAAAAACGCAAAAAATCTCAAAGAAATCTTTAAAAGTGCAAAGTAGTGCTTCTATAGCCACCATATAGTGTGCTAATCTGCACAAGACAATTACTTAAAAGTGCATAGTGCCCACAAATATATATTTATTTATATATATATATATATATATATACACATATATATATATATGGTGCCAGAAGACAGCAAAAAAGTGCACAGTGCCACAACTAAATCACACAAATGTGTGCAGGCTGGAGGGGACAAACAATAGTTGTCAATATATTACCTCTAAGATGGCCGGGTCCTGTGTCGGCGCACCCCAACGCGCGTTTCGGACACTTTTCCTTCGTCAGGGGGTCCTGACGAAGGAAGGAAAGGAAAAGTGTCCGAAACGCGCGTTGGGGTGCGCCAACACAGGACCCGGCCATCTTAGAGGTAATATATTGACAACTATTGTTTGTCCCCTCCAGCCTGCACACATTTGTGTGATTTAGTTGTGGCACTGTGCACTTTTTTGCTGTCTTCTGGCACCATATATATATATATATATATATATATATATATATATATATATATATATATATATATATATATAAATAAATATATATTTGTGGGCACTATGCACTTTTAAGTAATTGTCTTGTGCAGATTAGCACACTATATGGTGGCTATAGAAGCACTACTTTGCACTTTTAAAGATTTCTTTGAGATTTTTTGCGTTTTTTGCACAGTACTTATGCAATACATACATAAGTATAGCACATCTTTTTGCACTTTATCTCTTTGTAATTGAGTCTTGATATATTTTTTTAGAGCAGTGGGGGTGAGGGACTGCAGATAATATAATATATACTAGGATACCGTGGCCTGCATATTTTATGCAATTTTTTGGTCCTGTGTTTGGTTTTTATATGATGTAGTTTTTATGATATTTTACTATGTGTCGTTACTCCTGTATATGTTAAATGAATTATATATTCAAAATAAAGACCTTTGTTCTGATATTTTTTGGTAATCCTTGGTAGGGTGGTTTGGGTCTTTTCTTCCACTAGGTGGCGGTGGTCACCAATCTACACAGCATACCAATAATCTTTCATCTCTGTATTGAGAATAATATATACGAGATATACTCTCCATATCTGTGGTCTTTGCTGTGTTTTAACCATGGATGGGAAAGTAGAGATAACTTGGGCAAGTCGGGTGCTCTTATTTTACAGAATATGAAATGTGCCTCACCTCTGCGTCTTCTGGAGTCTGGGATTTCTTCCAGAGGGAAACCTCTTACTCCCGCATTGGCGTCAGTATAGAAAGTGTGGGACAGAGGGAAGAAAAACAAACAAACAAAACTTATGGGCATTAAAGGCTTCATCAAGTACACATCACTATGGTGTAATATCAATTTGGGTGAAGTATCAAAGTTAAAAGGTTTGTCTGATTTGGAGACTAAAAATGATCTGGCTGATAGAACAAGTATTTACAAACTGTCTGTAAAAGTTTTCAACAGCTCCAAGACGAATTCAACGTATCGCGTAACACTTTTTAGTTACCAATACCTACAAATCCGACATGCTCCCTCAGCTCAATCAGGTCTGATGGATCTTAGCATACATCATCCCCTAATAGATACTGTTGCTTCTACAGGTCATATAAAGAGTTTAATTTCTGCCATACAGAAAGTGCCTATAGTCATCCGAACTGGATAATCACCTGCTGGCAGTGAAAGCTTTATGAGAGGCAGATGTAGACCCCATATCGATGGAGCAATGGAGAGATTCTAGAAACTGTTTCCAAATTTTCTTCCTCTGAAGCCCAAAGAGTATACAACACTCCAAGCTTTTTACACAAGATAGGATACTGCCGAGATGCAAAACGCCCCAGCAGTGGGGTTGATGAGGCACATTTGATGCATATGATGTGGGAATGTAGACAGATGGGCACATTTTGAAATGAGGTCATCTCATTGATAGAAAGGGTGTATGGTGTGAAATGGTTTACAGATCACCAGATATGTACACTGCTCAAAAAAATAAAGGGAACCCTAAAATCCCACATCCTACATATCACTTAATGAAATCTTTATTCATTATATAATGGTATGTGTTGACAACAATAAAACATAAAAATGATCAATGTAAATCACAATTAATATGCCATGAATGTCTGGATTTGGAATTATACTCAAAAACACATTACAGGCTGATCTAACTTCAGTGGAAATGCATCAAGAGAAGGAAATGATGCTCAGTAGTGTGTGTGGCCTCCACGTGCCTGTATGACCTCCCTACAACGCCTGGGCATAGTCCTGATGAGGCAGATGTTCTCCTGAGGGATCTCCTCCCAGACCTGGATTAAAGCATCAGATAACTCTTGAACAGTCTGTGGTGGATGGAACGAGACACGATGTCCCAGTTCTGCTCGATTGGATTCAGGTCTGGGGAACAGGCCGGTCACTCCATAGCATCAATGCCTTCATAATACAGGAACTGCTGACACTTCAGCCACATGAAGCCTAGCATTGTCATGCAGAAGGAACCCAGGGCACCAGCATATGGTCTCACAATGAGTCTCAGGATTTCATCCCGAGACCTAATGGCAGTCAGGGTACTTCTGGCTAGCACATGGAGGGCTGTGCGGCCCTCCACAGCAAAGCTTCCCCACACCATTACTGACCCACTGCCAAACCAGTCATGCTGGAAGATGTTGCAGACAGCAGATCGCTCTCCACGGCGTGTCCAGACTGTCACATGTGCTCAGTGTAAACCTGCTCTCATGCATGAAGAGCACAGGGCGCCAATGTCGAATCTGCCAATTTTGGATTTCTCTGGCAAGTGCCAATCATCCTACATGGTTTTGGGCTGTAAGAACAACACTCACTTATCGACATCAAGCCCTCATGGAGTCTGTTTATGACAGTTTGAGAAGACCATGGATGTTAGTGGCCCGGCGGAGGTCATTTTGCATGGCTCTGGCACTGCTCCTCCTTGCACAAAGGAGGAGGTAGCGGTTGTGCTGTTGGGTTGATGCCCTCCACATCTCTTGGTATCTGTTCCATGCTCTGGACACTGTGCTGAGAGACAACTGCCCTCCTTGCCCCAGCTCGCATTGTTGGGCCATCCTGGATGAGCTGCACGACCTGAGCAATTTCTGTATAGTACCTCCAGCGGTGAAAGCAATGACAAAAGTGTCAATAACAACAGCCAAACAGGATGAAATGGTCTGTGGCAACCCCCTGAAGAACCACTCCTTCATAGGAGCTGTCTTGCTAATTATTTCTACCTCTTGTCTATTCCATTTGCACGAGAGCAGGAGAAATTGATTCGCAATCAGTATTGCTTCATAATTGAATAGGTTGATTTCACAGAAATGTGATTGATTTGCAATTAACACAGTGTTAGGCTATGTTCACACGTTGTGGATTTTGCTGCGGATCTGCAGCTGCGGGTCTGCAGTAGCTTTCCATGCGTTTACGGTACAATGTAAACCTATGGAAACCGCAATCTGCAGTGCCCATGCTGCTGAAAAATACACGCGGAAACGCTGCGGGTTACATTCCGCAGCATGTCAATTCTTTGTCCGGATTCCGCTGAGGTTTACACCTGCTCCTCTATAGGAATCCGCAGGTGTAAAACCGCAGGTGGAATCCGCACAAATTCCACGGTAAATCCGCAGGTAAAACGCAGTGCCTTTTACCTGTGGATTTCTTAAATCCGCAGCCCTAAAAAATCCGTGTGAACATACCCTAAGTGTTCCCTTGATTTGTTTTAACGGTGTTTATTGGGATTATTTGAAGATGGAGAGGATCCCGAGTTGCCCCTATTCATAGGTATCTCTCATATCTTATTTCAATTATGTAAACTTCTTGCATTTCATTGGATAGACACAACCTCCATCTATGCGAGAAATACAACGAAGGATAAATAACATAACATGGTAGGAAAGAGGAGTCTATCATAAATGTAATTCTATTCGTAAATTGGTAAAGATACGGAGCCCTTGGTTGGATATTCCATAGCTGCGCACAAATCTTCTAATTAGAGATAGAATATTTATAATGTCATCTCAATCGTTAGTTCTCTTTTTCCCCCCAGTCTAAGAATTTTATATTCCGTTATTCTAGAACTGCTCTGAAAATGAAAATAGTCCTCTCTGGATTGTCAGGATTTGGGTTCAAGTTGAGTGAGGGAATTGAAGTTGATTTATTTTACGTTTTATAAGAGTCATGATTCCATTATATGAAAGATGGAAAATTTATATATAAAAAAACAACACAACATCCCTAGAGAATATGCACTGCTAACATCCCCTGGTTATAGTGGAAATTAGCATATAACATGCACAAACCAGTAGCTCTGCAATGAAAATGAGAAATATGGTAAATATGCTTGATTAAAATCTTCAGCCACTTTAGAATGCTGCAGCCAGTTTGTTGTGTAAAAAAGTGATGAAAGGTCTTCTTTAAAACAACAAGAGACCCTCCCATAGCAAGCTGTCCAAAAGATATTACCCTCTAAATTGTCCAAGATTGATTTCACCTATAATCCTTTCAGATGTGAGAAGTTTCACTAAGGGTACCGTCACACAGTGCAATTTTGATCGCTACAACGGCACGATTCGTGACGTTCCAGCGATGCATTTACGATATCGCTGTGTCTGACACGCTACTGCGATCCGGATCCCCGCTGAGAATCGTACGTCGTAGCAGATCGTTTGAAACTTTCTTTCGTCATCTAGTGTCCCGCTGTGGCGGCATGATCGCATTGTGTGACACAGGTTGTATACGATGTGCGCACAGTAACCAACGGCTTCTACATCGCAAATACGTCATGAAATTATCGCTCCAGCGCTGTGTATTGCAACGTGTGACCGCAGTATACGACGCTGGAGCGATACTTATACGACGCTGCAACGTCACGAATCGTGCCGTCGTAGCGATGAAAATGGCACTGTGTGACGGTACCCTTACACATGCTGCACAAAGGAAAGCGCCCTCAGCCAAGAGGTTGTGAAATCACTTAAGACTGGGTCAGGTCACAGGGAGATTACATCCCACTAGAACCAGCCCGGTTAATTAGACGCAGCAAGAACTGAGGAGTTGTATAGAGATGGCACCTTGTCTATACCAGCTGGTCAAAGTGAGAAATATTAACTGAAGAGCAGTGTTGGGGAGATCTGGTTAAAACTTCAACAGAGAAGACAAAGACCCCCTACATGATTATCCAAATATGAAAGTAGCTGAGCTTTTGACACAGTTGTATGGTATACGGTTCCTACGTTTGCTAAGAAATCAATTGAGTCGATGTTCTCCAAAACTACATCCATGGGAACGCGCCCTTAGAGTTCGTGCAGGCAGTTTTAATCGATCTGAGTGCAATCTAACAAAACATTGGATCACACTCTGACCAATGTTAGTCTACGGGACCGGGAACATGCCCGATGATTTCCACAGAGACTATATGATTAAGTAGAATCACTGCATGCATGGGTCTGAGCAGATATTCGGATTGCACTCAGTCATGCAAGTCAATGGAAAACATCAGACTGCACACAGGTGACAGAGTGCAGTCCAATTTCCACAGACTGATACAATAGAGAAAGCAGGGGAAAAAAAAAAATAAAAAAATCTCTATATTATCCACATCTGAGAAAGTATACACCTAGTATACCGAGGGTGGCTGGAAACTGGTCCATTGTCATACATTATGCTGCCACCTAGTGCCGAATTTCCCAGATGACAACTTCTGTCTCCTGTGCTACAAAGTGTCTTAGAATAAGCAAAAAGATCCTAAAAACCATTGAAAAACACAATCCCAACATCGGCACCAGTCGTTTTTATTGGCAATTCCCAAAGTAAAGCAAAGCTTTCTGAATACAGTAAAACCTGTATCCGATTTATCTTACTGGCATTCAATCTAAAGTTTTTCTACTTTCACAAAAAGAACAATCCAAGTGAAAATAAAGAAAATTGTGGCATCTGCCCCTGAAAAAGTGATAACGGGTGAAGAACATCTTAAAACAAAAAATTTGGAAGGAAGGAAGATCCAGACATTGGGTTGGAGATTACTACTGTAATATTTCAAATGGCCAGAGAATGAGCTGTAACCAACGCGCCAACACAAGCCAGGATCCTGCGGGTGAGAAAGTCTGGGATTATGGACCCCACTGCACCCCAGGGTCATCAGCCAACCCGCAAGGGAGGAGCAACCAGCACAACGCCATCGCCTCTTACAAAAAGCATGGGGATGTTCCTCTTCGTAGACTGAAAAAAAGAAAAGACAGGAGGAAAATGTATAATGAATTCCATAGTATTCATTAATAAGTACCTCCAGATACAGCAGCCAGCGCCCGCTGCAAAAGGAGTGGACTAAGCTCCTTTCCCCACACACTTACGCCCCAATCTAAGAAACTGCTCATGTTCCACATTATATAAAAAAACAAAAACAAATATCCACCATTAACAAGACTGAGCACAGCAGATTGTGGGAGATACCTTGTAGATCTCCTCGTAGGTTTCCTCATCGATCTCTATGGTGGTCACGGTTTCTTCTACATCCCCCAGGATCATGTTTAAGTGCTGATCATAAGCCTGTACGGAAACACAAAGAAAGGGTTAACAATGAAGGGTCCATGACATAACATACAGAGCCAGAGATCCAGACACGTACGTGCAGCCGTCCCCTGAGCTCTCGGTCATTCCTCATCTTCACATAAATGCGCTCGTCTAAGCTCAGCCGGATCAGATCCAGAGGCTCCTCCACCGTGTTTGTCGTCTGCTGCTGTATGTGGGACAAGAGGAAAAAGGTAAAACAATAAACGCAGAAATCACAACGACTTGTACCGAGAGTCTCGATGTGAAAGATTAAAAATTTATGATACATGTTCAGCTCAAAGGAATTTTTAGGATCAACACTCCTTGTCTACAAAGGGAATCAGTACCATCTTCATACGAACCTAATAATTTCATTAGCTGAAGTTTTGTAACAGTTGTATCAAGCTGATTACATCCTGTATTATACTCCAGAGCTGCACTCACTATTCTGCTGGCGCAGTCACTGTGTACATACATTACATTACTGATCCTGAGTTACCTCCTGTATTATACTCCAGAGCTGCACTCACTATTCTGCTGGTGCAGTCACTGTGTACATACATTACTGATCCTGAGTTACCTCCTGTATTATACTCCAGAGCTGCACTCACTATTCTGCTGGAGCAGTCACTGTGTACATATATTACATTACTGATCCTGAGTTACATCCTGTATTATACCCCAGAGCTGCACTCACTATTCTGCTGGCGCAGTCACTGTGTACATACATTACATTACTGATCCTGGGTTACATCCTGTATTATACCCCAGAGCTGCACTCACTATTCTGCTGGCGCAGTCACTGTGTACATACATTACATTACTGATCCTGAGTTACATCCTGTATTATACCCCAGAGCTGCACTCACTATTCTGCTGCTGGTGCAGTCACTGTGTACATACATTACATTACTGATCCTGAGTTACATCCTGTATTATACCCCAGAGCTGCACTCACTATTCTGCTGCTGGTGCAGTCACTGTGTACATACATTACATTACTGATCCTGAGTTACATCCTGTATTATACCCCAGAGCTGCGCTCATTCTTTACAGGGTTACTCCCCCAGCAGAATAGTGAGTGCAGCTCTGGGGTATAATACAGGATGTAACTCAGGATCAGTAATGTAATGTATGTACACAGTCAGGGCCGGCGTTTGGCACAGGCAGACGCCTGGGGCCCCCACCTAGAAAGGGGGCCCCCTGCCTCTGCAGCCTCTGTATGAAGTGCCCAGAGGGTGTACAGCAGTGAATAATGCTGTGCATTGCTCTGGAATGTCTCTGCCAAACCCCCCTTGAGACCCCCTCAGTGCTGTGATTAACTCATGTGGTCCGGAGCTCTGTGCTGTTTGCTGTAGGATCAGGTTTCACAGTCACATACAGCAGGAATCAGCATAGGCTCTGCCCACAGTCACTAAATCACTGCTTGTAATCTGACAGGGAGACCTCCAGTCACTACTGTCTGGATGACACAAGACAGGAATATTGTCTGAATCGGAGTATTTATTATATAGAAATAAATGAATTCCCACGTGAAACAATAAGGGTAAACTATACACATAGTACAGGTGTGCATAGGAATCAGCGTTTTTGGTGCTTTTTTTTTTTGCAGCCAAAGCCTGCTCTCTTGGCACTAAAAACACTGCTTACAAAACACCCATTTTTTAGGGTATGTGCAGAGGATCCAGAAATGACAGCCCTTTGGATGCAGCGGACATGTGCTGCATCCTAAGTGCTGCCATCTTTTGAACACAGGTGATTCCGCATGTGTTCATTGATCTGTGTGGAATCACCGTGTTCTATACATTGCAGGGGTGAGATTTCTCTTGTGGAGACTCGCGTCTGCACCAGATAAATTGGCATGCTGGGGTCTGGACAGACGCGCCCCATGTCCGTCTCTGCGGGTGAGGTGCTGGTGTCAGTGCACACATAGTAGAGATGGAATTTCTTGAAATCCCATCCACTATACTGTAACATCTGGCCGCTGCGGGTTGGACGCTGCACAAGTACACAGCAGCCGACCCGCAGCGTTTTCTGACTGTGGGCACACACCCTTAGAGCTTTTGCTGTTTGTTTTTTACAGTATGCATTTTGTCTACAGTACATGTTTAATAAAGTTAGTGTTATTCACAAAAAACGCAGCGAAAAACAACGTTGCAACATTGGCAGCATTTTTTAAACTTTTTCATTGCTTTCTACGGGTGAAAAAAAATTGCTGAAAGAGGCATGCTGCAGACTTAAAAAACGCTGCCGTTGTGAAATTCAGTCAGGGGAAAATAAAAGGGTGTAGGAGATTTCTGAAAATCTCAGTTTTTGCTTGTGCTGTAAAATGCTGTAAACATATTTGCAGAAGAAAAGCTGCAAAAATTCTGCATATGAACATGGCGGAAAGCTGCTTTTCAAAGTGCCAGCAAAACATAGGAGATTTCCGAAATCTGCAGTCGCTTGTTTGTTTTCTGACTGGATTTCAGAACTGTAGCGCTTTTAAATCTGGAGCTGTCACTTCTTTCAGCGTGTTTTCACCCGTAGAAAGCAATGAAAGAATAAAAAAGCTGCAGATATTGCAACGGCATTTTTCACTGCAATTTTTTAAGTGGTTTTGGTGAATTAAACTATTAGGTCTCGTTCACATCAGTATTTGTAGTGCAGAAACAGCAGTGGAACAATGAGGCTATGTGCACACGTTGTGGAATCTGCTGCGGATTTTTCCACGCAGATTCCTAAAAATCTGCAGGTAAAACGCCCCGCGTTTTACCGCGGATTTATTGTGGAATTACCACGGTTTTCAACTGTGTTTTTACCCCTGCGGATTCCTATTATGGAGCTGGTGTAAAACGCTGCGGAATCCGCACAAAGAATTGACATGCTGCAGAAAATGCAACACAGCATTTCCGCACGATATTTTCCGCATGTGTACAGCGGATTTTATTCTCCATACATTTACATGGTGCTGTACAACGCATGGAAAACTGCTGCAGATCCGCAGCAAAATCCACAACGTGTTCACACAGCCTGAGAAACCCGTCACTACTTCTGTATTTCTCACCCTCCTGGTTTTGGCTTACACATACTGATGTGAAATACTGACCAAATACTGATCGTATGAATGTGGCCTTAAACATACTGTAGACAAAACAAACATCCTCACTCCAAAAAAAGCTGGAAAAAGTATGAAGAACACCACAAAACAAGCTGAAAAACAGGTGTTTTGAACGCAACATTTTTACTAATAGAAAACGTTTTGGCTACTGAAAAAAAATGCTGCATGTGAACATAGTCTTACTCTGAAACGCTATGTCTATCTGTGGTGTTACATAGGACTGCAGGTGACCACTACTAAATTATCTGTACTCAGAGTAATCACTGCTAGCTCTGGTGTTACATAGGACTGCAGGTGACATCTACTACATTATCTGTACTCAGAGAGTTATCACTGTGTTATCTGTGGTGTTACATAGTACTGCAGGTGACATCTACTACATTATCTGTTCTTAGAGAGTTATCACTGCTAGCTCTGGTGTTACATAGGACTGCAGGTGACTACTACATTATCTGTTCTTAGAGAGTTAGCACTGTGTTATCTGTGGTGTTACATAGGACTGCAGGTGACATCTACTACATTATCTGTTCTTAGAGAGTTATCACTGCTAGCTCTGGTGTTACATAGGACTGCAGGTGACTACTACATTATCTGTTCTTAGAGAGTTAGCACTGTGTTATCTGTGGTGTTACATAGGACTGCAGGTGACAACTACTACATTATCTGTTCTTAGAGAGTTAGCACTGCGTTATCTGTGGTGTTACATAGGACTGCAGGTGACATCTACTACATTATCTGTTCTTAGAGAGTTAGCACTGCGTCATCTGTGGTGTTACATAGGACTGCAGGTGACATCTACTACATTATCTGTTCTTAGAGAGTTAGCACTGCGTTCTGTGGTGTTACATAGGACTGCAGGTGACATCTACTACATTATCTGTTCTTAGAGAGTTAGCACTGTGTTATCTGTGGTGTTACATAGGACTGCAGGTGGCATCTACTACATTATCTGTTCTTAGCACTGTGTTATCTGTGGTGTTACATAGGACTGCAGGTGGCATCTACTACATTATCTGTACTCAGAGTTATCACTGTTATCTGTGGTGTTACATAGGACTGCAGGTGACATCTACTACATTATCTGTACTCAGTTATCACTGTTATCTGTGGTGTTACATAGGACTGCAGGTGACATCTACTACATTATCTGTACTCAGTTATCACTGTTCTGTGGTGTTACATAGGACTGCAGGTGACATCTACATTATCTGTACTCAGAGTTATCACTGGGTTATCTGTGGTGTTACATAGGACTGCAGGTCACATCTACTACATTATCTGTACTCAGAGTGTTATCACTGTTATCTGTGGTGTTACATAGGACTGCAGGTGACAACTACTACATTATCTGTACTCAGAGAGTTATCACTGGGTTATCTGTGGTGTTACATAGGACTGCAGGTGACATCTACTACATTATCTGTTCTTAGAGAGTTAGCACTGTGTTATCTGTGGTGTTACATAGGACTGCAGGTGGCATCTACTACATTATCTGTTCTTAGAGAGTTAGCACTGTGTTATCTGTGGTGTTACATAGGACTGCAGGTGGCATCTACTACATTATCTGTACTCAGAGTTATCACTGTTATCTGTGGTGTTACATAGGACTGCAGGTGACATCTACTACATTATCTGTACTCAGTTATCACTGTTATCTGTGGTGTTACATAGGACTGCAGGTGACATCTACTACATTATCTGTACTCAGTTATCACTGTTCTGTGGTGTTACATAGGACTGCAGGTGACATCTACATTATCTGTACTCAGAGTTATCACTGGGTTATCTGTGGTGTTACATAGGACTGCAGGTGACATCTACTACATTATCTGTACTCAGAGAGTTATCACTGTTATCTGTGGTGTTACATAGGACTGCAGGTGACAACTACTACATTATCTGTACTCAGAGAGTTATCACTGGGTTATCTGTGGTGTTACATAGGACTGCAGGTGACATCTACTACATTATCTGTTCTTAGAGAGTTAGCACTGGGTTATCTGTGGTGTTACATAGGACTGCAGGTGACATCTACTACATTATCTGTTCTTAGAGAGTTAGCACTGCGTCATCTGTGGTGTTACATAGGACTGCAGGTGACATCTACTTCATTATCTGTTCTTAGAGAGTTAGCACTGTTATCTGTGGTGTTACATAGGACTGCAGGTCACATCTACTACATTATCTGTACTCAGAGAGTTATCACTGTGTTATCTGTGGTGTTACATAGGACTGCAGGTGACAACTACTACATTATCTGTACTCAGAGAGTTATCACTGTGTTATCTGTGGTGTTACATAGGACTGCAGGTGTCATCTACTACATTATCTGTTCTTAGAGAGTTATCACTGTTTTATCTGAGGAGCTAAAAAAATAAAAATTAAGAGGGGGTTGGGGGCAACTCTTTGTCTTGGGCCCCCAATATTTTCTGACCCTACCAACGCCCCTGCGTACAGCTAATAGTGGCAGACACGTTGGCCGATATAAGGCCCCTAAATATGGGGGCCACAGTGCAATGTTATCATTTGGAGCCCCCACTTTGCCCTGTACACAGTGACTGCACCAGCAGAACATCTAGGAGAAGCAGACTAGACACTTAGTCGTCCCTGACAGTTGACAATGGCTTCTGCTCGCTGTCGGAGCTCTGAGCAGCACACACACAACCCCGTGCTCCGCGCTCACCTGCTCTCCGTCATCCGCCATCTTGAAATGCCCGCTCAGCGGAAGAGGCCGATCTCCCAGGCAACAGAACTCGCGCGAGGTTTATGTCGCTGTCAGGCGGGAGGGAGGTTCAGCCAATCAGGTGTGAGCTGCGGAGCCACGTGACTTCCTTTGGGTTTGTTATACAACAGCAGCATGTGTGTGTGAGGAGGCAGTGGGGGAGCGGGATGGGGAAGCGCCGGGGCTCTGCGGATGTGCAGACCGACTGCAAGAAGCCGAGGAAGCAGCCGGTGAAGAGGACGCCTGCCGCACGGGGCAAAGGTGGGCGCCAGCGGTGCTCACTGCGTGGTCTCTGTGCTGGAGCCCTTCTGACTCCGCCCTTTCTTCATTAGCATATTTCCTTAAAGGGCTTCTCTAGTTTTATAGAAATAAACCTTAAAGGGATCTTCGTTAAAGCCAAGAAATTCTCTCTCTGCATCCTCCCTGCCCCAGCGATGCTGATCCAGCGGACTCCAAGTGAAAGTGGAAAATCCCTTTAAGGTGCAAGTAGCCCCCCCTGATTCAGCAAGCAGAGATCTTATCATTGCAGCAAGTTGCTGACATTTATCTCGTGCGGTTCTGTGTCCTGTGTGAGACGGCGGTGACGTTAGCGCTGCGTCGAGTCTGCACAAAATACCGCAACAAAACAGACTGCGGGCGCGTATAGAGGTGCGGACGGCTGCAGATGATGGCGGCGTTGTCACCTGTCAGGGGCCGCTGATTGTTTTACAAGGACTTCGTGTTTTTACCGCTCACAGCGTGATTGTCTTGTGCTTATTGTTTTTTACTTTCTTTCGCTATTTGAGTTCTTCTGTTTTCTGTTGGTTTCTGACAGCAGATGCTGAGGAGGATGAACGCGAAGAGGCGCCAAATAAGAGAAGCCGAGTCACCGCAGCAGGTGCAAGAACCACAAAAAAGGCCCCAAAAGGTGCGGAGACGACCCCCGGGGGAGGCGCTGCAGGGAAGAAACCACCGAGAAACAAGAAGAAAGTGCAGGAAGAGGAGCCAGAGAAGGAGATCCAGTGAGTATTGGTGCCATGGCAACCCCAGAGCAAGCGCAACCTTCACCGGCCGAGAAGCACAAGGTTTAGATTGGAAAGTGCTCAGTGGATATTTATTTTTTTCACCCGATGGAATCTCCTGAGGATCCTCCCCCCCTTTTTTTTTTTTTTTTTTTTTTTTTTAAATCCACTGAAAATGAAAACCCCCAAAATCTTTTTTTTAAATATAATTGCTCGTTTAAGCAAAAAAATTGATGGATATTTACGTTCACCAAATGCCCAGTGCCGCCCCCTCCTCCATAGTGACGCCCCCTTTTTTCTTTTTTACCGTATGATTCGTCATTTGTTTTGTTTTTTTTGTTGTTTTTTTTTAACTACCCGCTAAGCCGTTATTTTATCTTATGCTCTTTTCCTTCAGAAACTTATTAAGTTTGGAGTCGCAGTCTGCAGTTTCAGATGCAGCGGTTAAAAAGGAAAGTGGCTCAGAAGATGAGGAGGACAGCGAGGAGGAGTGGGAGGACGTGGAAGGTATTCTTGGCGTGAAGCACTAAACGCAGCATTTTTGCATGGTGGAGGGACAGAACAGCACAGGAGGTGGTGCGAGGCCTAGAGATTTGCAGTATGAATGTACATATGTTGATACAGATTTTCATTAATCTTCCATCGTGTCCTTTGTTATAGAGCTCAATGCCACCGCCCTGGACGCTTTACAAGCCACAACGTCCAATGATTCGGGGCTACCCACCGAGTCTGTGGAGATAGAGATCGAAACCGCAGAAGCCGCCAAGAAAAGATTAAGAAGGTAAATTGGGTTTGCAAAAATTCAGTCGACTGAACCTCTTCACTGAACACCATTTATAGCCTCTATCAGAGCATGGCAGAGTGCGGCACCCGGGCCACAGCTGGCCTTCTGCCTGTGCCAGGCTTGCCTACGGGCTGCACAGTGATCTCCCCCACTGGCCGCCACTGTCTGTTTCCATTATCTGCATCCTCAATATGCAAACAGAGGTGAATACATTGGTGGAGGGGGCCGGCGGACCCTTCTTCTACCAACCAGCGTGTGGGACAGCAGTCGCGATGATGTCATTTCATTACATCAGCTGTGTACTGCGGAGAGTCAGCGCGTCGGGGAATGGGAGTGAGGGGAGTAGGTGTGGGGGTTTTTTATGCTTTTTTCCCCCCATGTATATGGGATATTTGTATATATGTATATAGGGGGCTGTGTGTGTGTGTGGGGGGTGTCTTGGTTTCACCCTGTGTATATACATGAGGCTCAATATTTAATATAATTTATATGATAATATTGAGCAGAATTAATTTCAACCTATCTGCTCGGTCTCCACAACAGTCGCTCTCATGTGGCCCCTTGGGAAAATTAATTGTCCACCCCTGGCTCATATTATAGTCCAGAGTAGAACTTACAATTCCGCTTTTGCTTGTTAAATTCATCCCAAACATCTTATTGGAGCTGTGTAATACAGTAGGTGTAAAGACTACAGAGCAAGTAGCACAGATGCTGAACACGCAGAGAATGCAGGTCAATTTCAGCTCTGAAGCTTGCAGAATAGTGAGTGCAGCTCTGGAGTATAATACAGGATGTAACTCAGGATCAGTAATGTAATGTATGTACACAGTGACTGCACCAGCAGAATAGTGAGTGCTGCTCTGGGGTATAATACAGGATGTAACTCAGGATCAGTAATGTAATGTATGCACACAGTGACTGCACCAGCAGAATAGTGAGTGCAGCTCTGGAGTATAATACAGGATGTAACTCAGGATCAGTAATGTAATGTATGTACACAGTGACTGCACCAGCAGAATAGTGAGTGCTGCTCTGGGGTATAATACAGGATGTAACTCAGGATCAGTAATGTAATGTGTGTACACAGTGACTGCACCAGCAGAATAGTGAGTGCAGCTCTGGAGTATAAGTAATCTGCATTTAGAAAGTGATTTATATTTTCTATGTGGAATAATTTAATCTGTAATGGTAAATTGATCAGATTTTTTTATTGAGCAGCAGGAAAGTTCAAATTAAGCTAAATACAAGGAGCTGATGGATGGCCCTATGTTTTACAGGGAAAAGAGAAAGGCAGAGTTTGCCGCTTATCTACGCCGAATGATGAATCGGTTCAGCAAGGATCTGCGAGAAGACACCCACAAAGTGAGAGATCACTCAACAATTGTTTTTCCTGTAGTGGGTTATTAATCCTCCTTGGTGCATTAACAACAACAAACAGAATATAAGAATAGATTATGAGGAGGATGAGACCTGTAGAGATGTATATGGCTTTACTTGTCCTTATGCGCTTTTCTTCTCACCAGGTGCATCTGCTCTGCCTCCTCGGCAATGGCTTCTTCCGTAGTGACATGTGTAACTCCCCAGACCTCCAGGCGGTGGCGCTGTCTGTGGTTCCAGTTAAATTTGTAAATGTTCCCGCTGCTCGGATGGATGCGGTGTACGTGGCCAACTTAGTGAAGTGGTAAGAGATTCTCTGATAGGGTTATTTATTATAACTACTTTATATAAAGGGTTAACTGTGCCAGGCCTGGACGCGTTCCTTTGTAAATTGTTGTTTTCTAGGTTTACGACCACATTTACCCTGAATCCAGACATGTCTCCTGATGATCAAGAACCGCTGTCGGCCAGGCTAGAGCGGAGATTTGGAGTGTACGGAGTGAGGGACGCGGAGGAAATGGTCCATGTAGGTGACACATCACTGGTTTCAAAGTGTAAATGCAAACTTTTAGCCAATGAAGGTCTGGACAATGCAGACTATATGGGACCTCCATGATATGTCTGTAAGTCAGTGGGCTTCCATGACGGCCATCAAATGACCTTAAACATCAGATTTAGCTGGGGAAAAAAGCCAAATAGAATGACCTTCAGAAGGCAATCCATTGTCTGCAGGCTGCCACAATCTGCTGCTTCTAAAAGCTGAGAGTTTACCATAGTGTTACCCAGCTTAGAAGCCTATGATGCTTTTTTCCTACACTGATACATTGTAACAAACTAGAGACGAGAGGTTTCTGCTGGGGATATGTTTAGCTCATCCAGGATGGAATAGACTGGATACAATTATAGCAAACTCTCAATATTAGGTCTGTACGTCCTCGGGCAACAAGCAGTGATTTGGTCAGTAACCTGCTGAGCCCCAATGCCAAGTCCCTGCCAACCATCACAGACTGCATAGCAGTGTTATATTGTCCTATGGCATCGGGGTTCAGCTGCCCCTCGGGCGCCGCCATCTGGGCACAACTGTGATGTTTTTTGTAAGACTATTTCATCAACAACACAAATCTCTCATGTCCTGGTGCTTTGTGGACTGAAACAAATTGATGCGGACCCTTTGAGGAATAAAGTGTTTGAAAAGTCCCATCGTTGTTGCACAACTCTCACAACTTGCTCAAACACTTTGCAACCTTTGATATTTTTGAGCCAGCTTTTTAGAAGAATGGACGGAGCTTTCTTGGGAAGGTTTTAACAAAGGACAGCCGACAAATGTATTTGCGCCATATATTAATCCCTCACTGGAACACAGTTCTTGCACTGGTGCACGACAACTGAAACATGGACCAAATTTACTAAGAGTGCTAATCTTACCCCAGCACACTCTTCACAAATCTGAGGCCAAAGTAAAAATCTGCAGAACTTGTAATTATACATTACTATCCTGGACATAATGACCTGCGCATATATATTTTATTTTTTTGCAGCTGTTTTTGATTCTCCTTCGAGCGTTGCAGCTTCTCAGCCGCCTGGTGCTTTCCCTACAGCCGATCCCCATAAAGGAACCACCCAGCAAGGTAAGGGTTATATGTGAGCCAATAGAAAAAGTTGAGACTTTACCATCTTCTGGCTTGTGATGAGCAGAAATCCTGCCTTACTCATGGGACAGAAGGGTCATGGAGACTTGAGCTCAGCTGCATTTTTTTTTTTTTTTTTCTAGATGGCAAGCGGCCCAAAGGGGAAGTCCTCTAAGAAGTCTATAACCTCCAGACCCCAAAAATCCCCAAAAGGAAAATCAAAGCCAAAACGGGAGGACAAGGAGACCATTTCCTTGGACAGTTCAGAGGATGAAGATCGGAAACAATTAGAAGTTATCACACGTAAGAAGGAAGTCCGTAAAGTCAAAAAAGAGATGTCAGGGGAGAACTCCATAGACACCAAGGTTAAAGCAAATCCCAAAAATAAGCTCCAGAGGAAAGTGGCCTCCAAAGTATCATACAAAGAGGAGAGCGAGAGCCACGAGGGCAGCAGCGATTCTGACTATTCCTACACCGGCAGCGAGGACAGTGACTTCTCCGAATGGGATGAGTCGATTGAAAGGAAAGTTAAAGGGATGTCCTCGCTAAAGGTGAACAGGAAGAGGTCTGGGGAGGTCAAAGGTAAAAGTCATGTTGCCCCAGGACAACCTAAAGCAAAGAGCTCCCCCAAAGATGATGACCAGAAGCCTAAGAGAAGAGGCAAGATCATTTCCACCGATGATGAGGAGGATGAGGTTATATTGCCGCCCCCGACCAGAGGTAGCGATCAGTGGGTGGAGGTCTACCTGGAGAAAGAAGAGAAGTGGGTGTGCGTGGACTGTGTGTATGGGACGGTCAACCAGCCTTCCCTGTGCTTCAAGGCCGCCACCAAACCGGTTACTTACATCGTGGGGATTGACACCACAGGGCATGTAAAAGATGTGACGCGAAGATATGATCCAGAGTGGATGACTGGGACCCGCAAACGCCGCATTGATACAGAGTGGTGGGAAGAGACACTGCTGCCTTATAGAAGCACCGGCAGTACACAGGAAGATAAGGAAGATGTAGAGGTAAGGAGCGGAGACTATGGTGTACGACCTCGGCATTTTACCCTGCCTGCACTAGTAACTCAACTGATGTTTGTGGGGTCACTGTTGCAAACGCCACAGCATGAAGTCTTTGGAGGAGGGAGAAGCAGAAAGAGAGACTTGGTCAGATGGTGCTGCAGCTCCCCAATACGTTTCTCACCACAGAGCTGGATTCACAGCTACACTGCTCAGCATTGCTGAGCAGTGTTCTCCATGCTGCTGCTTCTTCTAAACATGATAGAGACAGGAGAGCAGGAAACGTTCATGTTTGTGTATGCAAGACAACACAGCAGCTCGTCTACATTCACTAGCTCCGAGACATCTGAAAAGTTGAGGTAGAGCCTGCAGTGATAAAATGTAGGATTCAAGTCATATCGTGGGCAGAAATGGTGACATTCCTCATGTGCACATGACAGCTTATTCTTTTATATAATCTTCAAGGGGTTGTCCAGTCTCCAAGGACAAGTGTGCATTACTGCAGACTGCCAAATTGTGACCATGTGCTCATGCTGCTTCCTGCACGGGTGAACGGTCACGTGGCCGCATTTGGGATGTTCATGCTTGCAGTCCTTTGCAGACTAGTCTCTCCCAGGTTCTCTCAACAGAAGAGAATAGAAGAAAGCGCAGGAGTCTAATCGGTAAATGACCACAAGTATGCAGATCACAAATGTGGTCACGTGCCCGGTCACACGTGGGGAATGCAGGGGAAGCGTGACAGTAAGAACACCACACACTGCCACGATTTGGCAGTTTACGCTCACGTAATACAGTTGTGGCCAAAATTATTGACACCCCTTTAACTCTGTCAGATAATACTCAGTTTCTTCCTGAAAACTGATTGCAAACACAAATTCTTTGTTATTATTATCTTCATTTAATTTGTCTTAAATGAAAAAAACACAAAACAGAATGAAGCAAAACATTGATCATTTCACACACAACTCCAAAAATGGGCCAGACAAAAGTATTGGCACCCTCAGCCTAATACTTGGTTGCACAACCTTTAGCCAAAATAACTGCGACCAACCGCTTCCGGTAACCATCAATGAGTTTCTTACAAAGCTCTGCTGGAATTTTAGACCATTCTTCTTTGGCAAACTGCTCCAGGTCCCTGATATTTGAAGGGTGCCTTCTCCAAACTGCCATTTTTAGATCTCTCCACAGGTGTTCTATGGGATTCAGGTCTGGACTCATTGCTGGCCACCTTAGAAGTCTCCAGTGCTTTCCCTCAAACCATTTTCTAGTGCTTTTTGAAGTGTGTTTTGGGTCATTGTCCTGCTGGAAGACCCATGACCTCTGAGGGAGACCCAGCTTTCTCACACTGGGCCCTACATTATGCTGCAAAATTTGTTGGTAGTCTTCAGTCTTCATAATGCCATGCACACGGTCAAGCAGTCCAGAGGCAGCAAAGCAACCCCAAAACATCAGGGAACCTCCGCCATGTTTGACTGTAGGGACCGTGTTCTTTTCTTTGAATGCCTCTTTTTTTTTTTCTCCTGTAAACTCTATGTTGATGCCTTTGCCCAAAAAGCTCTACTTTTGTCTCATCTGACCAGAGAACATTCTTCCAAAACATTTTAGGCTTTTTCAGGTAAGTTTTGGCAAACTCCAGCCTGGCCTTTTTATGTCTCGGGGTAAGAAGTGGGGTCTTCCTGGGTCTCCTACCATACAGTCCCTTTTCATTCAGATGCTGACGGATAGTACGGGTAGACACTGCTGTACCCTCGGACTGCAGGGCAGCTTGAACTTGTTTGGATGTTAGTCGAGGTTCTTTATCCAACATCCGCACAATCTTGCGTTGAAATCTCTTGTCAATTTTTCTTTTCCGTCCACATCTATGGAGGTTAGCCACAGTGCCATGGGCTTTAATCTTCTTGATGACACTGCGCATGGAAGACACAGGAACATTCAGGTCTTTGGAGATGGACTTGTAGCCTTGAGATTGCTCATGCTTCCTCACAATTTGGTTTCTCAAGTCCTCAGACAGTTCTTTGGTCTTCTTTCTTTTCTCCATGCTCAATGTGGTACACACATGGACACAGGACAGAAGTTGAGTCAACTTTAATCCATGTCAACTGGCTGCAAGTGTGATGTAGTTATTGCCAACACCTGTTAGGTGCCACAGGTCAGTTACAGGGGCTGTTAATTACACTAATTAGAGAAGCATCATATGATTTTTCGAACAGTGCCAATACTTTTGTCCACCCACTTTTTTATGTTTGGTGTGGAACTATATCCGATTTGGCTTTAGGACAATTCTTTTTGTGTTTTTTCATTTAAGACAAATTAAATCAAGATAATAATAACCAAGAATTTGTGTTTGCAATCATTTTCAGGAAGAAACTGAGTATTATCTGACAGAATTGCAGGGGTGTCAATACTTTTGGCCATGACTGTATGTAGAAAATCTTCTGAGACCGCACAACCCCCTTTAACTCCAAATTACTGTTTTGTTTTTTAGTTTGAAGCAAAACTCCTGGGGCAGCCCCTGCCGACCTCTATCACAGAGTATAAGAACCATCCTCTCTACGCTCTAAAGCGTCACCTACTGAAGTATGAAGCCATCTACCCCGAATCTGCCGCCATCCTTGGCTCCTGTAGAGGGGAGGCTGTGTACTCCAGGTAATGAACTTACGGCCTTTTCTCTAAATATGTTGGGTATAAATGTTTTTTTCGGTCTCATTTTTTACCTTTGGGATGTGACTGGCACAGAACATCACATTTCTGACCTGGCACAGAACATCACATTTCTGACCTGGCTGTAGGCTGGCATTGTATCACAGGCGCTGGATTAAAGATCTATTAAAACACAACTGCTCATTCTCTCCGCAGGTCTTGTGTCCACACCCTGCATTCACGGGACACGTGGTTGAAGGATGCCCGCGTGGTGCGGCTCGGGGAGGTGCCTTACAAGGTGATGGAATAGACAGGCTTCTTGGCCCCACCGGGCACGAAAAATGTAACTTAGCAGCAAAACTTTTAGAGGACGCGCTGGTAATGTCATTTATGTCACACCCGATCTGCTTCGTGCACAGATGGTGAAAGGGCAGTCTAATCGAGCGAGAAAAGCCCGCCTGGCAGATCCACAGAAGGACAGCAATGACCTTGCTCTGTTTGGCCCATGGCAGACGGAGGAGTATCAGCCGCCTATTGCTGTGGATGGAAAGGTAACGGTGCAGTGTCCATGCATGAAGCTTGTGAATGACAGTGATAGACCTGGCACACTGCACTGAATGTGGCGTACACCTTAGACACCTGCCGGTCAAGCCCTTATTTTGCCACCTGCTCTTCATCTTGACATTCCCCGTACACTTGCATGCTCGTATCAGTAGTACTCAATAGGGAGAGGGGAATAAGCTGCTGCTAAACAACTTCTCTCCTTTGATTACATGGAGTAATCAAGGGGCACCTTGATTCACATTCGATGTTAGCCCAATTCCCCCCAGCGCTGTGGCTTCTTCTACCAGAATCCTTATCCAGATATCTTTTTGATACACAGGTTCCCCGCAATGAGTTCGGCAATGTCTACCTGTTTAAACCCAACATGCTGCCCATCGGCTGCTGCCATCTGCAGGTCTCTAATCTCCATCGTGTGGCCAGGAAGCTGGACATCGACTGCGCCACTGCCATCACCGGCTTTGACTTCCACTGTGGTTTCTCGCACCCTATGTAAGGCTGATGTCCCCGATAACATAACTTTTAGGGTTTGCACTTAATTTAACCAATTCACAGCCTGCAAACCACCGCACATTTTGAACCCTTTCCTCTTACTGTAAGAAAGATATGTGATTGCTGTCAGTGAAACGGGAAAGCCATAGTTTACAGTCAGCGATTGATAATGTCCAATTGACCCTTCGCTCGATACTTTATGATGGAGCATGTCCTCCTCCCTTGGGGTAAAATCCAGATGTGAAGAAATCCACTGCAAATTATGCATGTTACATTCGCATCAGGTTACACACCATCTGCATTGCCACATAATGGGCGGGCTGCAGATTTGTGAACTTTTCTAACATTGGCTCATGAAACTTGTATCGATTTGGCAAATTTGCAGCAATTCTACCTCATCTGGACTCTGCCCATTTTAAACCTAAGAATTTAAACTATTAACATTTCCATTCACTGACAGCAAGCAGGAGAGTTAGGAAATAAACCTATAAAGCTACAGAAAATGACAACTGCAGTCCTAGTTGTTTTTTTTTTTTTTTTCTTTTGTATTTCCCCAGTACTGATGGTTATATTGTGTGTGAGGAATATAAAGAAGTCCTGCTGGCTGCCTGGGAGAATGAACAGGCGGAGATCGAACGCAAGCAGAAAGAGGTGAATGACTGGATAGATTCCGTACACGACTCCTCGAGTTCCCTGACTCCGACTCCACAGCCCTGATGGTAAAATGACCCGATATTCAGACCGGTCTCTGTATTTGTCTTGTAGAAGCGAGAAAAACGAGCGCTGGGAAACTGGAAACTGCTGGTGAAGGGTCTTCTGATCAGAGAGAGACTGAAAGCGCGATATGGACAGAAGGTAAAGCTGTGAACGTGGAGCAGTCGTCCCGACCGCTGCCCTCCTACCAGCAACTCTTAGAACCTTTCTACAATGCCCCTTACAAGCTGCAGAATAAGCAGATAGTATATCAGGGCGGACATGCTGTGTGCACTTATCTGCAGCGGTCCCTATACCTGGTGCATGATCCATACTTTACTGTATAGGGGAAATCTATAAAATGAATAACCTTCCCCCATGTGGGACCCTGATCTTTGCACTAATAGATTGGGACCCCCGTTCATTAATGCTAGCACCAGACTGATAAGGCTTTGCTGGTCGCATCCTCACTCTGTATTATTTCTGCAGGACTCCGCACACTTCACCTCTGCAGCCGGAGAAGGATTCTCATCCGATGAGGAGCAGCCGGCGAGCGGGACCCCGACTCTGGACACCGCCGTATCCTGGCCCCAGAACAGAAAGGCCGAAGAGCAGCTGGGAGCGAAAGTGAAGCGGAAAACCAAGAGGGAGAAGAAAGGAGAAGAAAAACACTTATTCCCATTTGAGAAGCTGTGATAAAGTCCAATGAGCACATGCGAACCACAAGTCTCAGCTTCCTACCCATAACTGATCTTAAAGAAGCACTTCAGGCAAAGTGAGCACCGTGTCATGCATAGTGGGGGGCCTTTGTTTCTTTAGGGCCGGATGGTAGAAACATCATCAGAGAATCCCCCTGCACCAGCCGTAATGCCGGGTTACTTGTCCTTTTACAGATTGTGATTAGTATTTAAAATTGAGATAATAATAATATAGAATTGTTTATAAAAAAAAATGAAAAAAAAAAATAAAAATTTAAGACTGAATCTGATTTTGTACAAAATTCTGAAAATAAATGTTTTATAAATGAGAGAATCCAAGTAGTGCATTTATTTCCCACCGCGGCACAAGATTGAAGTCTGTCTTCACTCAGCTGCCATCCATACAGTAAGTGCTGCCCCTTTTCATCTGTGTGTACAGGGTATAATTCTTATGGCAGTCTCATGACCTAATCTGTACAATGGCCGTTCTTAAAGGGATTGTCCATAACTTGAATAGAGTACAGAGCTGGGTCAGCACAGCGCCACATTGTGTAGTGGCCATCCTCAGGTACTGCAGATCAGCTTATATTGAAGTTGACGTTATCTGAGATTCAGTAAATGGGAGCGTCCACTGCCGTGCTGAGAGCTGTGCTGCTCTATGGGGGTCTCCGGGGTCAGACCCACGGATCTGATGTTGATAACCATATACCAAAGACTTGGACAAAGCGCAGGAGTCGCACACCAGGAATGTACATGGTAGTTTCTCACTAGGTAGATCCTAAAGAGGATGGAAACATCCTTAAAGGGGTTGTCCACTTTCACCGAATCTTGTGGTCGCAGGGTGGTGAGTATAATAAGGAGAAACCTGTGCCTTACTTATCCTTCCTGGGCGCAGCGTTGTCTCTGCATCCACCCCAGTCGCTGTTTAGCTGCAGCGGTGTCAGTGGCGTCCTCACTGCAGCCAGAGACCGATCCAGGGAGAATAAGTAAAGATAATATTTCATGTATGAAGATGAAGCATCGCAGGTGAGATGGTTACAGCTTTGTGTTCAGCGGCAGCCATGGTAAAGATATCTGCTTGTAAACAGTGAATGGAAACTATAACTTCTATAGTTGTTCTAAACTTTTCCCCCTGGTGCAGCGGTTGCTGCTGTACAGTTATCGGAGTTCTTACCTGTGCATCCATCACATGAGCAGAGCACATTCTCGGGCCCTGGAGCAAAATCATGACATTTCCCATTCAATGACTATAAGCCGAGATCTTGGCAACGTTTAATTAATAGAGGAGAAGACTGTATTGCACTTTTTTCTGAATTCAGAAATTCCCTTTATTCATTGCACAACAAACTCCGGTAATTTGTGTCCTATGTTCTTACTATTTAAGATCTCTGCTTGCCATCAGTGACTGAAAACATCGATCACAGAGTCTTAAAGCTTCTCCTGGCTTGTACAAAAGTGAAGTTTGATCTACTCGAGGCACGTTATCAGGACTGGTTATCGGCATCCCTTGTCACTTACTGACAGCAAGCAGAGATGTTGACCGTGGTGAGAAAATGAAAGTTTCAGAACTTTTCAGTGCACAAATGGAAAATCCTCAGTAACTTTACTCGGTCTCTACAGAGACTGTAACAATGGGAGCAGGATTGTCAATGCAGAAGCTCTGGCTGGATGCTTCCAATACATGTGAACGTTCTTACTGAGACTTGTAGTACCACAGAATGCAGAGGCTTTAGTGTTGCCTGCATGCACCACTGACTGTTGTAAACATTTATCTTCATTGAGCCAAGGATTTACTTCTCCAGCTCAATCTGGCACAAAAATAGTGAGAATCTCTTTGGTGACACCTGAATTCTGTGTTTCACAGACGGCAGGTGCCATGTAACACGGGCAGAACCAATCCATCATATACACAATGTGCAGTAACTCTGCATTACATGCATCATGTCGTACTCCAATCACATCCAAAGCTGCATTCACACGTCTTGGAATATGTCAGCTCCTCCCGGGGGGTACGGAGACCCAACAAACGTTCTACACGCTGCTCTGGCTGTGACTGGAGAACAACACCTGATGTGGAATCCAATACAATATATAAAAACATTATCAAAGAATCCAAAAAGTTACATTGAAGACATTATTGCATCGATGACCCCGAAGGCCGGAGCTTTGTAACCTCGTCACTAGCAAGACTCAAGTAGGGAAATGGCCCTACTGGTATTTCTTGGTGGGCACACGGGTCCGGGCGAGGAGAATAATGCCAATGGCGGCGGCGCTCAGCAGCAGGGCCATCAGCGGGCGATAGAACAACCAGCCGGAGGCGATGGTCAGCAGAGAGAGGGACGTGGAGATGCACAGGGCAAACAGCTTGAGACCCAGATTGACGAGATCACGAACAATAGGAAACCAGTCCACTGTAATGGGAGCAATGGGAAGTCATTAACCCAAGGGAAGAAAACACCATACAAGCGTCTAGACTCCCTCCATAAACTATGATCCCATTTTTGTCACCATAAGCTTCCATAATCCCCATTGAGCTGGTGCTTAAAGGGGTATTCTGATCTGTTCCCTTCCATATCTGGGGGAGATTGGGGCCAGTGTCTGATACCTGCCAGGCCACGTGCTCGATTGGTAAATCTTGTGTACTAATCCGGGCCATTAGCAGCAGACATGACTTTACGGGCCCCGCTCTCCTCCCGATGCAGTCAGTGGAGCCAGAGCACCTTTTACATACAGCAGTCAAACTCAATAAGCAGAGCTGCAGTGTAAAGCAGGGAAGGAGATGGATTGAGGAGCTGCCTCATTACACCGAAGAGGAAGTGTAAAGTAGAGGGTCAGAATAGCAGGTGGATTTCCGACTACCTCAAACTCCAACAGACAATGCAGCTGAGCTGGAGACTCCGCAAAAAGCTCCAGTAAATGGTCACAGCTGGCTGTAGTTAGAGGATATGGTTGTCCTATTTCCCCCCATTATCCATGATCGCTCCTGGAGAATTCACGGCTCACCTAGTGTGTGGATGATCTTCATCATCAAACTGACACCTAGGAACATCATCAGCCACCCGGCGGCACGCAGGGCCCAGGTCTTCATGATGTTGCTCTGATGCTCTGCAAGGAACATTTCCTACAAGATATACGGCATCTCCTAAGTAAAGGTACGGCGTGGGGGATGGGGAGACACCTACCCCTCTCACAGGCAGCAGACTGACCTCGGCCGTGTGGCTCCCCAGATACAGAAGCTCCAGGGGGTCTCCAGATTTCGTCTTGTAAGACACCAGTTCTCCCCCTCGCTGTCGCGCTATGAGGCTCACCTGGAAGAAAATAACGGTAGATTATATGGGCTGCAAGTGATGGGGTGGACTTCCCCTTTAAGTAAATGCTCATGCCACACTGAGCTAATCACTGAATATAAGGAAATACTGTGGACTCAAAAAGACATCATCTTATCTCCGCACCCCATTATATATCAGAAGGCAGATAATGCCTCGCCCTTCAACTCATTAATAATTCTTCATATTAATTTACCGTATCGACTGATCCAAATGTTGGGCCTCCCATTGAAACTCCGGCGTACCAGAAAGAAATGCGCAAATCCCCCACCTGAAACAGAGAAATTCAATGTGACCCTCAGATCGAGAGTTGGGCACATTTAGGTACTCGCACGTCTGATGGTCTGGAGTATTCATTAATCCACAATGGCGGATTATCAGATGTCACAGTACTAGACACTAGTGCTCCGCTCACCTCTGGGTTTTTGGGATCGGCGCTCTGATAGAAGTAATTGCCTTCAGTGGTGACATCAGCGTGCGGCGTCCGGATCTCAGACAAACTCAGCTGCTTAAAGTTGTCGATTTTATTAATCAGCCCTGGAGGAAAAGTGCTGAACTGAGAAGAGGAACCAGTGCAAAAAGGAAGAGGGATGCACTGATCGGGGCAACACACAAGAGCAGAGCAACAAACATGACAATAAATCCAGGGTGTCAGGTCCCTTTCCATTTTAAAGGGTTTTTTTTATATATATTCTTTCTTCAAGAGTGCACTCTTCACCTGCCTCCTGCTTGCCAAGGACGGTGCACTCCTCCCCCCTGCCTCCTGCTTGCCAGGGACGGTGCACTCCTGATGATTGACAGTTCTAACCACCAGAATGGTTGCACCGCTGGTTTGAACTGTGTGCTCTTTCATGCTGAGGGCAGAGACAGCTTTCTGCAACATCGGAGGAGCACAGGGGTAATGAAGATCGTTAGATCCATTGTCTCTTCAGATCAGTGATTGCAAAATATATTGGAAAGAGAATGCCCAGGTTACCGGCCACCTCTGCAGTCTGTCAGTGGCCAGTAATCTGGGCAACAAGCAGTAAACCATAGAATTAGAAATACCTGAATTCCTGAGAAAGTAGAGGATTTATAATAAGAGGTAATAATAATTTTTATTTCTATAGCGCCAACATATTCTGCAGCGTTGTAATCAGCAAAGTTCATTGTTTTTCCCAATTTCAAAACATGAGACGTAAAACCTGAATGACAATTACTAAATAAATAAGTAACAAATATTTTTCTGGATTTCCTACCGAAGAATAATCAGTCACTCCACATCCTGATAAGAGGAAGCAATAGATTACGATAAGCAAAAGAAACATAAGATAGATCTATCGCCCCTTAAAGGGGTTGTCCCAACTCAGGATATGTGATACTTTTCAGATGGCACCACTGGGTCCCCAACAATCCTGAGAACGGGGCTCTGAAATGTCTTATTAGAATGGAGCAGCGGCAGCGCATTGTGATCTCCGACCGTCCCAAAAACCAGGAACAGAATGATCCCAGAGTGACATTTCAGAGCTCGATTTTCGACAACTCATTTAAAAGTCCAGCGACATCATGTATAATTAAAGGGACATGCCACCCAAATTTGTTAAAGTGAATATATGTCAGAAGCATCGATTAGTGGGCATCCTGGTACTGAGACCCCCATAAATTGCTGATATAAAGGAGCAGAAGCCCTTGCTGTGTAACTTACTTTCTACAAGCCTCTTCAGATCAGCAGACCAATGAGCGCCTCGGCCCCTTCATTTCAGCAATCAGTGGGGGTCTTAGCACCTGGACTTGCACTGACCAAAACTTTGATATGTCACTATGAAACAACAGGTATAATGTTAACTCTCATTCTAGTTTTCTCTACAGTCCATTCCTACTGAGTAAGTGAAGAATTAATTCATGGTGGAAGCATATACCATCCCTTACCTTTAGATAAATAGTAATTTCCAACCTGTACATCTGCAGCCACGGCTGTGAACGACTCTACTGCCATGGCGCTGTAAAAAAAAAAAAAGAAGAAAACTTTATATCCACAGATATAGGTAAGGGAAGGGAAGCTGCAAGCATTGTAATTGTACTAGTGGCCACTAGGGGGAGCCACTGTGCCACTTTACAGTCCCGGCCATTGGAATCTATAGGAGGATTGTGCGAGCGATCACCTGGGGTTCCGATGCGCAATCTCACGGTCAAAATGGCGGCTGCTGACAACCTCTGACCTCCATTCAGTGTCTGGGAAAAACAATGGAAATGTTCTGTTTATCGATTATTATACTCCATTCACATCCAAAGCAGCTCTAACAATTCTACGGTTTTGAAGCTCCCACAGAGAAGTGCATTGCGGGAGCTCAGAGGACAGTCAGCTCTCAGTAGGAACTATTTACACCTGCAGAATTTTGAATGCAGCTCTGGGTGTGACTTGAGGATAAGTGAAATATTAGTAGAGTTATGCTTCTGGGTGTACTCACTATACGTGTATCTAGTCTCCGTCTTCTTCTCTCCACCTTCTTCATACTCCCTGCAGAACAAGAACAGACACAGTGGCTAAATGTGACTTGCGGCTGATAACAGAGAGTGATAAAGTGCAGCAAATGGAGAAACGACAGATTGCAAACGTAATATCCCTTTAAACAGACGCCACGTCAGCCTCTGCTGCAGGGGAAAGGAAGACTGTTGGCATGAGGCACGAGCAGCTCCCGCTGGCGCACAGCCAGGAGAACATTTCCTTGTATGTTGGTAGTTTATAGGTTTCTGAAAAGTTGGGTGATAAGTTATATGGCCGCCATTGTAGCCATCACTCAGCTTTCCCACCACTCAGAATATTAAATCTGCCCAATTATGAAATGGGCCAGTGCTTAGCCAGAGATCTGCCGCTCAAAATGCAAGGAAAGCTGTGTGACTGTACCCAGGGGAACCGTCATGTGCGCGGTACCCAGCTTTCCCAGAAGGGGACAGGTTCATGCTACAGACAATTCTTACTTCGATTCTTCATACTCCACCCACTGATACATCTCCACCTGGCGCTTCAGCTGCACACAGTGCATGGACACCCCGTAGTTCGGGTCAAAAAGCGGCTGCATAAAAAGTGTGACAAGAATTAGTAAAATGTCACTAAAAGCACCAAATGTATGAGTTTGGTACAATGTATCAGTGCAAGTAAAATGTATCAGTCCCAGAGGCTAATCGAGCCTAGCTCCAAACCCTCAGCTGAGAGAAGAACACAGCACACATTCACTGACTGCAAGCAGAGATTTTGTAAAAGTGTCAAAGAAAGTTGCAGAACTTTTCCTTATATGAAGGTAATGCTTGATTTATATGAAAATAAGAGCGTAAACTTTTGGGGTCCTATGTAGGAAATAAAGGCATTAATGAGGCACAGAAGACCTCCCGTATTATCAAGGGGGATTGCATCAGCCTTCAATATGGTTTCCCACCAATGGACGGTCGCCAGGATTTTCTGTGTTACGGATGATTCAGCTGAAGTTACACCCTATGACTTTGGCAGGTTGTGCAGAGTGATAAAATTCTACCAATCCAGAATCTGGTCATACAATTGTTTAAGATTATGTGCACACCCCAGATGGTCAGAGCATGCTGGGAGTTGTGGTGTTATGGGTTGTACACCACTGCTGTATGGCATAGGAGCTGGTGAATGCATTATAATATGGAGGCGAAGAAAAGATCAGCTCACCTTCAATGTCTGCAGCGGACCAGTTAAGTGCAACAACTTTGCTTCATTTATAGGGTCAACCCGATGGACATTTCCTATAGGAACCACAACTGAAAGACCCTCATCAAGAGAGGCCGCAGTCTGCACTGCCCGACCCTGCAAAATAACCAGATGTAGTCATAGCATGTCAATCTATGTAATCGTACAGACATCTATGAACAGCAGCATAAAGGAAACCTGTACAACTACTCATCCGCCACTGATCCTGACTTACATCCAGTATTATACTCCAGAGCTGCACTCACTATTCTGCTGGTGTAGTCACTGTGTACATACATTACTGATCCTGAGTTACCTCCTGTATGATACTCCAGAGCTGCACTCACTATTCTGCTGGTGCAGTCACTGTGTACATACATTACTGATCCTGAGTTACATCTGTATTATACCCCAGAGCTGCACTCACTATTCTGCTGGTGCAGTCACTGTGTACATACATTACATTACTGATCCTGAGTTACCTCCTGTATTATACCCCAGAGCTGCACTCACTATTCTGCTGGTGCAGTCACTGTGTACATACATTACATTACTGATCCTGAGTTACCTCCTGTATTATACTCCAGAGCTGCACTCACTGTTCTGCTGGTGCAGTCACTATGTACATACATTACTGATCCTGAGTTACATCCTGTATTATACCCCAGAGCTGCACTCACTATTCTGCTGGTGCAGTCACTGTGTACATACATTACATTACTGATCCTGAGTTACATCCTGTATTATACCCCAGAGCTGCACTCACTATTCTGCTGGTGCAGTCACTGTGTACATACATTACTGATCCTGAGTTACCTCCTGTATTATCCTCCAGAGCTGCACTCACTATTCTGCTGGTGCAGTCACTGTGTACATACATTACATTACTGATCCTGAGTTACCTCCTGTATTATCCTCCAGAGCTGCACTCACTATTCTGCTGGTGCAGTCACTGTGTACATACATTACTGATCCTGAGTTACATCCTGTATTATACCCCAGAGCTGCACTCACTATTCTGCTGGTGCAGTCACTGCGTACATACATTACATTACTGATCCTGAGTTACATCCTGTATTATACTCCAGAGCTGCACTCACTATTCTGCTGGTGCAGTCACTGTGTACATACATTACATTACTGATCCTGAGTTACATCCTGTATTATACCCCAGAGCCGCACTCACTATTCTGCTGGTGCAGTCACTGTGTACATACATTACATTACTGATCCTGAGTTACCTCCTGTGTTATACCCCAGAGCTGCACTCACTATTCTGCTGGTGCAGTCACTGTGTACATACATTACATTACTGATCCTGAGTTACATCCTGTATTATACCCCAGAGCTGCACTCACTATTCTGCTGGTGCAGTCACTGTGTACATACATTACATTACTGATCCTGAGTTACATCCTGTATTATACCCCAGAGCTGCACTCACTATTCTGCTGGTGCAGTCACTGTGTACATACATTACATTACTGATCCTGAGTTACATCCTGTATTATACTCCAGAGCTGCACTCACTATTCTGCTGGTGCAGTCACTGTGTACATACATTACATTACTGATCCTGAGTTACATCCTGTATTATACTCCAGAGCTGCACTCACTATTCTGCTGGTGCAGTCACTGTGTACATACATTACATTACTGATCCGGAGTTACATCCTGTATTATACTCCAGAGCTGCACTCACTATTCTGCTGGTGCAGTCACTGTGTACATACATTACATTACTGATCCTGAGTTACCTCCTGTATTATCCTCCAGAGCTGCACTCGCTGTTCTGCAGTTTGCACTGTTGGTGGGATACTTTATGTCTTGCATGTTCTCACCTCATTAGTAAACAGCAGGTAGAAGGAGAGGGTGAAGGCGATGAGGCCGACCACCATCCCTCCGGCCGTGTCACTCAGACGCTGCAGGAATCCTGGTTGCGGATCACTTCTGATCGTCGTGTGTTCTCTGGTGCAATCTGCAGACTGCAAACATCACACAGAAGGTGACCAGACGGGACTGTTTGATGCTTTCATCACAGCTGAGGGTTTGTTACAGTCGCATTAAGTACTGGACACATCACAGCTCTCGGTTCGTTACAATGTATCAGTCTTGAGGTTTAGCATTATTGTCCTGACACGAAACAACTGCAACAAACCCTCAGCTGTGAGAAGTCTAACAATGGTGGGGAACATAAGAAAGCAGCAGAACTGTTCTCTACAAGCTCTGTCCGCCCTGCACTCAGACGTGCAGTTCCATAACAGCGGGGAAGCAGAGTTACTAGAACACAGCTGTCGCTGCCGTCACTCACCTGTCTGGCCATGTTCCGCCCTGAGATGCAGACACTTGTCTATGGAGAAGCGGTATAGACGTCAGGAACCCCGGATACAGCGCTCTCACTTCTTGCCAGCGACTTTTCCCGATACAAAGTTACCTCCCTGTCCCAAAACACATCTGCGCATGCTCAGTAGTCCCAGCCGCGCGAAGCAGCATGGGAGTTGTAGTTTTTGTCTTCGGAGACTCCTATACGTGTCTTTTCTGGAATATTTATCTGTTGATTATCATTCAGTGACAGGCTATGAATTCACCGGCCCCAGAATAACGCAGATATCTGTAATAATGTGGGTTATTTGGAACAGGCAGTGATTAGGGCAGACCCGTCCGGGGGCTTTCATGTTTCCATAGTCGCTCTGAGTGACGTCAGCAAAGTGCGCGGTGCCGGGAGAAGTGTGAGAGCTACAGCCATGTCCTACTGCAGGCAGGAGGGTAAGAAAGGACACGAGGGAGCAGAGAGGGAGCAGAGAGGGGCAGCAGGCGGGGGATGGTGGTGGAGGGCAGCAGGAGAGAAGCAGCAGGGTAAAGCAAGGAGAAGAGGCACGCTGAGGGTTAATACACTTCAAGGGCATCTCCTGTCACCGGTGATATTACAATGCTGGGAGTAGTAGTCATCCTCAGTCTGCTTGGCGCGGTTTTCTCCGCCCTCAGTTATTTTCCAGTGCTGTTATTTATTTTTACTGTTTTTTTTGTTGCTGAGGCTGGAAAGGAGGTTTGGTTGGGGAAGAAGGTTTATTGGAAGAGGAAAGGAGGTTTGAGTGGGGGAAAAAAACCCTCATATTTTGGTGCAGTTTTGTTTTCTGTAGATGAATTATCAGTCATTGATTTGCACCAGAAATCGCTGATGTCTGCGCCGTTCCAGCAGCGCTAGAGAAGGGGCTAAAAATGCGTCAGATTTATTATGGGCGCCTGCTGCTGATTATGCACAGGATGGTGATGTCCAGGAAGCTGCATAGAGGGAACGTCTGAGTCTGGCACAGGACACTCGCGTCATGGCGTCTTGTACTTGCACTATTACACAGCATCAATAAATGTGGGCTGATGTTTGTGTTTGTGTTTTGTCTTTTTACACAAAAAGTCCATTTTTCTCCCTTAAACTCCGTATTTATACATTTTGCAAAATTGTTTTTTCTTATGTTGAATGTTACTGTACCCAAATTATCATTTTTTTAATTTTCTCCTGAGCTACTTCCTTTCTCACTACACTAATAAGCAGCGACTGCGGCTTAGTTGCTGGAGTCTGCGTTAGTCTGACAGCTTACATCCCTGACTCTTATGCTTCGCACTGCAGCTCTGCACCATCCCCAGTCAGCACTAGTTCTTTTCTAAGCATACTCGTCAATGAAAAAGCAGGGTCACAATCAGTATGGCTGCTGTTTCTGATTCAACCGGGACCCAGATAAATAGATCTTGACAATCTGTTTTTGTGATCGTTTTAGGAAAAGATAAAATTATTTTTGTAACCAAAGAAGATCATGCGACACCAAGCAGTGCGGAGCTCATCCCTGATGACCCCAACGACCCCTATGAAGACCAAGGTTGGTAACATTTGTGTGTTTAATTTAGCAATGGTTAAAGGGGACCTCCCGCCCTTCTTTTCCACTTCAGCCAGGGAGAAGGCGAGCTGATAATGTTGCATCATTGGGTATTGGCCAGTGTTCATGCATGGTCTGCAGATATCATGCACGTCTTCTATTCTGATAAACAGGACAGGTGTGCGACACCTTGACAGTCGTGCATGAACTTTGGCCAGTATCTGATTATGCAACGTTATCAGCACATCTTCCCCATCAATGCAGCAAAGAATAGCTGGGGAACACCTTTATTTATTGCACAATTAGTTTTTTACAACTTTCTAACATTTTTTGGTTTTGAGTTTCTCACGACTTGTAAGATTTCTCCTTGCTGTCAGTGAATGGGAACATTTTTTGCATTCAGAGGATGAAAACATTCTTACAGCTGAGGTTTTGTTACAACTGTATTTTTCATAGACAATCCTTTGAGTTAAAGATATCAGCAGCACATATCTTTCTCCTGTCCTGATTTGTTACTGTATCAGTGCAAGTGGAATTTATCGGTTTTGAGGCTGTTTAGTTGACAGAGGATTCTATAGAATGGATGCAGCAGACTCTGCTATGAGACGTATTGGGTCACAGGGTTTTTTGTTATCGTGGAGACATAGATCTGCATAGGATCTTCAGAAACAAACATCAATTATCTGTTAAAACTTGTTGCAAATTGTCTGTAATTTTCTTATTCTTCCTAAATTGGGAACATTAAAAAAAAAAAGTCACTGAATAGGTTTAAGTTTTTATTTCTAACTTTACCAAAGCTCAATTAATAATGTTACAATTGTATTGGAAGTGGTGTCTTGAGTCAGAGAAGCCCATGGCACAGCCTCCTGCAAGTTTAGAGGCTGTCCCCACAGTCAGTCATTTCATGGCTTCTCTCTGCCCTATGAGGAATCTCCCAAATGAAATTAATGGATTGTAATTTACAGCTGAGACGCAACATTTCTGGTTATTTTTGGGACTATTGGCTTTAGTGAAAAAGTGAACTAGTATTCTCTTGTACATGGGTGCAGTTCCAACTCCTGCCCCCAGAGGGCAGCATTTAGTCACTGACACTTGCAAAACTCCCCCAAAGGCTATTGTGAATCGCTGAACCACATATTTCCCCCTCAACAGACTTGGCACCAGTGTCCGGCTTAAAATGACTCGCTGGACGTTTTCATCTCCAGAGTGAGCAAAATGGAAAGATATAAAAAAAATGAAAATTCTATTTTTTTTATATATATGCCACAAAGAGTTAAGTCTAAAATGTACCCTCATCCAAAAACCAGATTATCCCATGGTGCAGAGTCAGCAGATGTCTCTAAGCATGTCCTGGTTCACAGTCTAAAGGGTGACAGAAGATTGGCATGTTATGCTGCCATGTCAGGCATTGAATGCCAGCCAGAAACTACAAATTCCATCATGCACTGATTATTGAATGCTTGGACTTGTAGTATCACAACGGCTGGAGACCGCTGACTATTTGGTGCACGTGCAGGCTCTGATTTACGTTTGAGACAGGAGCCTGGTGATTCCAGCTGACAGATGAATTGTCTTCAAATTAGTGCACCCCAAAAACTTATTATTGCTCACATTGTTTTTTTTTAACATGGTCCAAAGCTAAACTCTATGAAGTTAAGTAGTTATTGTATCTACATGTTTTGGCCTTTTTCTAATTGTTTTCCCCTCTAGTTTCATCTTCAGACACAATCCATTGTCTCAGGGTCTCGCCTCCAAGGGTGGCGGTCCGTTTTTAAAGGGTTAATGCCATCCGTCATTGGCTGATTGCTCCTGAAAGGACTGGTGTAGCAAGCGGGCTGCAGCTGGCAGCGAGACATGAATAGTCGGATTCATTCTGCCTGTCACTTGTACTATAGGGAGGGCGGTCTGCCGGGTGGGAGATATTGTCCAAAGCTGCCACCGACCTCGAAAAGATTGAAAACATGGCTGGGCATTACAGAGAGCTTTGTGTGTGTGTGTACAGCGCATTATGTCACTAGCAACTCTAACTGCAGGTCAGCGCTAATTACTACAGGGCACCGCAGCCGCCAGTCAGGGGATGGATAACATGGGCGGGACGGTGCCCAGACAGGGTAGACACCACCGTGTGCCCAGCTGCCTATTATCCTCCCAATGCGCAGTTTACACTGACACGACTGCTGTCTGACACATTAAAAGGGTATTCCCATTTCATAGCATGATGGTATTTATCTGGCATATGCTATTTTATGATCATCACAGTGTAATGGGGGAAAAAAAAATGTTAAATGAGATTCAACTAAACTAATGCTGCTGGACCTTTTTTTTTCTTAAGTTTGTGTGGGTCCCAAACGTTGGACATCCACTGGTCATTAAGAAATGGGATACTCAGTCACTTTACGGGATGAAAATACTTAATTTTTTTAAGGAGTTCTTGCATCGTCCTCTTTTGGTATAAGTGTAGGTTTGAACATAGATGGGGGAGGAGGGAGATGCAGCTGCAGTTTTTCTCTGAGAAATGTGCAGTGAGGAGACATTTGATTGGATACAGCTCAGCTGTGACATCACACTAGGATGACACGTCCACTGAGGCGGAGCAGAGAGAAAATGTGCAACTGTGAACAGTTGAGCAAATTAAAGATGAAATGATCTGTAAAAGGCCTAAAGTTATAGATGACACATTTTCTTTGTAATTTAGGCAAAAATATATACATTTTCATCTTTAACATTTGAAAAATTATAAAAAGGAAAATGGGACAAGCTTGTAAATGCTTTTTGTAGTCAGACAAGAGTCTTTCAATTGTATGAGGAATTTTCATCCATTCTTCCTTGGAGAATTCCTCCAGTTCTGTGATATTCCTGGGTCGTCTTGCTTCCTCTGCTATTTTGAGGTCTAGCCACAGATTTTCAATGATGATCAGATCAGGGGACTATGAGGGCCATTGTAAAACCTTCATCTTGTGCCCTTTGAGGTAGTCTATTGTGGATTGTGACGGGTGTAGGATCATTATCCATTTGTAGAAGCCATCCTCTTCCTCTTTTCAACTGCAGCTTTTTTACAGACCACATTATGTTTGCATTAAAAAATTATTAAATTTCACGAAATCCATTTTTCCCCCCTATCTGTGAAATGTTCCCTGTACCATTGGCTGCAGCACAACCCCAAAATAATGATACGTTACTAACTTTAAATTATTTTTTTTTCTTCTTTTTCAGGTTTGATTCTCCCCAATGGAGACATTAACTGGAATTGTCCATGCCTCGGGGGAATGGCCAGTGGACCATGCGGGGAGCAATTCAAAGCTGCCTTCTCCTGCTTCCACTACAGCCAGGAGGAGGTGAAGGGCTCAGACTGCCTGGACCAATTCCGAGGGATGCAGGAGTGTATGCAGAAGTACCCCGACCTCTACCCCCAGGAGGACGACGACGAAGACAACAAAGACAAGCTGAGCCCAGAACTGGCACCTACAGAAGCCTCTCCTGTGACTGTAGATGAGTCGTCCAGCTAATGTAAAGGAAGGGGGCGCCGCCTCCAAGATTTTACCTCCCACTGTTGTATGGACCATGACCTACCCCTCCACTGTCTTATGTAGGGCCCCACTGGAGCATGATGCAGGAGGTCACCCACAGCTGGAGATCACCGCGAAGAACGCTTCCCTTCTAAGGAAAAAGACATCAGGTTAATTTAACCAATTATTGAAGTATCTGATTCTGGGAAAGCTGGGATTCAGCCCATTTGGCCTTTACAGCTGTCTGAGCACGAGCAGCGGCCATATTGGTGATCACCCAGCCTTTCCAGATCCAATTATGTGAGTGGGACGGTCGGGGGCTTTGTTGTGAGTTTCATGTTACTTTCCATGATTCTGGTTCGCTCCTCGCTGTCTTTTCACTGGGGATGGACATAATGAAGATCTGTGGAGGAGCAGATAACACCCGCCTGTGCCTCAATCCTGACACCCACCGCTGCCGCCTCTCCTGAATGCACTGAATATAGCAGGCTCCATATCTGTGGATCACGTGCAGCGTTTGTGACTTGAACGTATTAAATCTCTTTCTACCTTATACCAATATTCCTTGCTATATTTTTCTTAATTATTTTTTTTTTTTACTTTTCAGATATTATATAATTTTGCAGTTGAGTCCCGTAGTCACAATCTACAACACCCATCATGTCCTCACAGCCTTTGACCATCTTGTCATGCAGGGAGTTGTAGTTCTCCAGGCACTGGTGAACCACACGGTAGTGACCATTGCTATGGACTCAGATGGTGGAGAACTATTGACAACCACTGTGAACACTTCAGGAGTTGTCAAGAAGTGGAGGCCAATGCTTGGTCCGGGTCTGATGAGTAATCATTAGTGATGAGCAAGTATACTCGTTGCTCGGGTTTTCCAGAGCACGCTTGGGTGGTCTCTGAGTATTTGTGACTGCTCGGAGATTTAGTTTTCATCACCTCAGCTGTATGATTTACAGTTACTAGCCAGCCTGAGTTCATGTGGGGGTTGCCTGGTTGCTAGAGAATCCCCACATGTAATCAAGCTGGCTAGCAGCTGCAAACCATGCAGCTGGGGCAAGGAAAACTAAATCTCCAAGCAGTCATAAATACTCGGAGACCACCAGAGCGTGCTCTGGAAAACCCGAGCAACAAGTGTATTCACTCATCACTAGTAATCATATTTGTAACTTATATACATTGTGTTCAAACTCCTCACCATTTTTAAACTTCTGTTTGCTGTCAGTGAAAGGGAACATTATAGTTTATATTTAGAGGCTGAAAATTCATCCTGACCTAAAGTGTCTCACAGCTGAGTGTTTGTTACAATCTACCACTGCGATAAACACATCAGCAGCTCATATTTCTCTACTGTCTTAATACATTTATTGTATTAACCTGGAGTCTTGGCTGTGAAGCAGAATTAAGGATACAGCTCTGGAGATGAATAAGGCAAAAAATAGAATGTTATTCATGAGGATTACAAGATTTTTACAAAGTTCAAAATGTCATATAGATTTAATTTGCAGTGTTAGTGTAATCCAGTGACAGTACATGATGGAGACGGCGGGGGGTGTATCACACATGGTAGAATTTGATACGGCATCTCAGCAGATAGTACTACATATAGATATACAGCACTGCAGACAGTATCACATGTAGTAAGAATAGATACACAGCTCTGCACAGTACCACACATGGTAGGATTAGATACTACATCTCGGCACACATAAAAGGATCAGATACACAGTTAAGCAGACATAGGATTAGACACTGCCTGCTGAGATGCTGCATCACACACGGTAAGATTAGATACAGCGGCTGAGCAGCACACAGTCCCTCCGGTGATTTGGGGCTAGTCACTTGGTAATCACTCTCCTTCAGTCAGAAAGGTTTAAATAACTTTAATTTACAGGTAAGTACAAAAGAAGCGAGTTTTAGCCGTGCTTCGTGAATACCGCCATCGGGTGCACAAAAAACCCTAAAGCCTATTTATAATTTACAGGAGGAGGAACCTGAGCACAGATCCTAAGGTTGGGATAGCCAGAATACATAAGATATAGTGAGAAAATCCCAAGGGATGGGGAATTTTGATTGGCTGCCCTTCATACAAATCAGACAGAATCAGGCCCCCAATAATCATAGCCTGGTATTCACGGTTGTTTGTACCCGCTATCCCCACCCCATTTATGGTGCTGCAGAATGCAGCTATTGCTCCCTGTCAGCCATTTCACGTTGGGCAGAGGTGGACTATAATGTTCGGGGGACACCGCCCTGCCCCCATGATCACCATCTCGGCTCTGGAGATATTTCCATCCATAGGTGACTGATCTCAGCCCCTCTTATATCACCGCTGCACTCCACCGCCCACGTCGGTCTTTGGTTGCCTTCTGGTTTCTCCGTGCCCCATTGTACGATCTTCATGATCTCCACATCCAGCGCACTCCCTGGTAATAAAACATCCGTCCGCAGCCGTCACGTGGGTTACAAGCAGCCGATCGCAGCACTGGAGGCGTCCTGGGATCGTCGGAGGAGGAAGCTCGGCCTAGGAGTTCCTTGTGCACGGAGGGAGATCTACGCTACTGCCAGAGAGAAGAAAAAGGATCAAGTCCGCCGAGATCTATTTACATCCGGAGCGGAGGAAGTCGATGGCCTGCTTGGCCCAGACGGCCTTCCAGGGCTTCACCAGACTGTTCATATTGACCAGCAGCTTGTTATTCCGGGAGTCCTCAGGTCCGGCTATTAGGTAGTCTACACCTGAAAGACAGCACACAATGGATCGGGTTTACTTACAATGAATGGAAGTGTAACATCTGCACAGACCTCAAACTTCTCACAGCAGATGGTTTGTCACATTTGTATCCTGTCTACGCAGTTTGTGTGGATTCTGATGGTCGTCTCCTTTGGGGACTGCAGGACTTCTGGACCAGGGGCGAAGATTAGTTTTCTTTTTATTGCATATATTAAGTAAAAATTAAGATGATATTTTCTGAGTTCAATATAAACTCAGACTTTCAGTAAATGCCCCTTGTACATAGCAGCCGCTGTTAGTGAATCCGTTTCAGGCCAGAGTCACACAAGCGGATTTTCTTTGATCTGAGAAAACCGATCCGATTTACGGATGCAAGTCGTACGTGCTGCAATTTTTTTATTTTTTTCGCGAGAAAAAAAAATCTGATGTGTACGGCCATATAGGCTAACATCAGTATTAGTCCAAGGGCAATGCAAAGTATTGTCAGATCGCACTCAGACCAAAAATCTGGTCGCCTGCACGAACCCTTACTCAGATCTGATCTTTAGTCATTAACAGGAATATCCCCATTCAGCGGCAGCAAGCAGAGATCTTAGGGAGGTAAGGACGAAATGAACGATTGATGCTACAAACGAAAAGTGAAGCCGTGACTATAATCACAACCCATCAGATTCCATAGCTAATTTTACAAGTTTATATGTGAAAATTGCAGACGCAATCAGATTGGTTACTATAAGAAAATCACTTTTTCCACATTTCGATAATGTGGAGGATATTTATCAAAAGTAAATTGCAGAATCTGCGTCGGACAATCTCTTCTGTTAGACGTCCTCCCCAAATAAACGATAATTACAGGGATAATCCCCAGTGATCAGATGAGATCTGGGAAGGAACCAGCAACAAGTGATTCATTTCCCTGCAGCGCCACCACAGGGAAAATGAGGCATTACATGTGCCCATGAAGCTTATTAATGTACAGACATTTGGGTCCTCCAAGAGATGAAGAATCTCCAGCCTCATCTCTCTTCTCACAAACTAACAATTCAATGTTCTCCAAAGTGTATTAGTAGATATCCAGGAAAATCCCTAACCATCTGGCGCCAGGATAAACCATCAGAAGTAGGCGTACGATGCCCAGCGTCTGCCACCTTCAGTTCTCCGAGAGCTGACCTGTCCGAAAACTGCACATGAACAGCTCGATTCATTCCGTTCAACTTGTGGAATGAGACTTTAGCACAAGAGACAGAAGCAACTGATCTTGTGTCCCCAACAGGCCAGACCTGTCCCGAACAGAAAGGGCACTGTGTCCGTCAGCGATTTCTGGGAGAGAATGAAACGCTGCCATTTACTGCAAGCCTGCACCCTTTAAGTACTGAACGACCCCATGCCCACCAGATTCTACATCCTTTTCAGCTTGTGGATGAGCTCATAGGAAACCCTCTGTGTTCTGTCAGGTCTTCATTTTGCTTTTGCCTCATTTCTTGAGGTTGGTAAACTTCCATTTTACCTGTACCTTCATCATTTTCAACGGAATACATGAGTCATTTCTTAATAAATCATTATATCAGAGGTTTTCTGGAATAAAGCTCCAAATCTTCTGCAAGCACAGAATTATACATATAATAGCTTTGCCTGCACCCATCCCTAGGGTAGGTACACTCATTATGGGATCAGTACAATTCTGTCTGCAGGGAGCTCCCCCTAGTGGTGACTACAGACAGAATCTTATCATGTATCTCTGTATACAGGGAGCTCCCCCTAGTGGTGGCTGCAGACAGGATCTTATCATGTATCTCTGTATACAGGGAGCTCCCCCTAGTGGTGACTACAGACAGAATCTTATCATGTATCTCTGTATACAGGGAGCTCCCCCTAGTGGTGACTGCAGACGGGATCTTATCATGTATCTCTGTATACAGGGAGCTCCCCCTAGTGGTGACTGCAGACAGGAGCTTATCATGTATCTCTGTATACAGGGAGCTCCCCCTAGTGGTGACTGCAGACAGGATCTTATCATGTATCTCTGTATTCAGGGAGCTCCCCCTAGTGGTGACTGCAGACAGGAGCTTATCATGTATCTCTGTATACAGGGAGCTCCCCCTAGTAGTGACTGCAGACAGGATCTTATCATGTATCTCTGTATACAGGGAGCTCCCCCTAGTGGTGGCTGCAGACAGGATCTTATCATGTATCTCTGTATACAGGGAGCTCCCCCTAGTGGTGACTGCAGACAGGATCTTATCATGTATATCTGTATACTGGGAGCTCCCCCTAGTGGTGGCTGCAGACAGGATCTTATCATGTATCTCTGTATACAGGGAGCTCCCCCTAGTGGTGGCTGCAGGCAGGATCTAATCATGTATCTTTGTATAAAGTGATCTCCCCTAGTTGTGGCTGTACAGAATATTATCATGCATCTTTTTATACAAGGAGCTCCCCCTAGTGTTGGCTGCAGGATTCCAGATTTTATTATTTTCGTTGCCGTTTCTAATATTTTGATGCTACCTGGGTTAAGGATGGGGCACGTGCAGCCACGATTGGTCCATGATTCTGGATAGATGCTCCGGTTTTTCCGACCAATTTTCACTTTCCCTGATTTGAGGACTTTTCTCACTTTCACCACCACTTCTGCATGAGTTCCTTTATCATGTGCCGACAAAATCCTTGCTTTTATGACTGCCAAAGAAAACCAAATAAAGATCTAAATGCTTTGAAAGTTACATGGTGTTTTCTTCTCTACTCACATCCAAAGCTGCATTCAGAATTCTGTTGGTTACTGAAGAGCAGTGCATTGTGGGAGATCAGGCGACAGATACACAGCTAGGCCTCCGCCGTTAAGGCAGATGCTTCATTGTGTAGTGAAGATATGTCATCTTGCAGGATTGTGAATGCAGCTTTGGGTGTGAATGGAGTAGAAGACAAAAATGAGATGTTGAGAACATTTTCATATTCCTGGTGAATCAAATATGGCATTTTAATGTTCTCGGGTCAGAAATGTTGAGGATTTACCAAGTACAAGGTGTTATTTTACTATCGTTAAGATCTGGAGAGCGCGGTGACATCCGACCTCCCACTTACCGTACGCATATTTCATCTGGCAGAAATCCGTTATGCTCCCCAGCATCCGCTCCTTGCACACACACTTCTCTGGAGGACGCACGTCACGTGCCAGGTACATGAAAAAAAGAATTCAAGACGTCGGCCACTTGGTTATCAGGGCCAATCTGTGACCTGGCAGGTGTGAAGGACTACAAGTAACTGCATGGCTGGCAGCATTGCTGGGTCCAGCAGTTTACAACATCTATAGCATGGTATAAATAGTGCCGCCACTTTCCATCATCTTTTAAAGTGACAGTACATCTTTGAAGATCTATGCTTTTTTTATCGAAGCATAGGACATATCACTGCAGAACTAGACACACGTTGCAATGATGGACAGTTGGGTGACAGGTTACACTTATACCCGGTTATTTAAATGTGAGTTTTCCCTTTAAGAGAAGATCTTTTGTAACTTGCAGCCTCAGACTGTTACTTTTCATTGGCGGCTACCTGGATGGCGCAGAGCTGAAAAGCCCTGTTGACTCGTCCACTTCCAGTCATCTTCACTGTCATTGGTCGGCAGGTCTATGATGTCAGGAATCCGTCCACCAATAGGAATGTTTAAATAATGTTCATTGTCATTGCTGCAAAACGAGCGGTGACATCATCAGCGGAATCGGCAATATTGTTATATTGTCAAATGATACTAAAACAACAAGATACCTGTTGCGACATTCCCCCGTGTCTGGGTCACAGTCTCTCGCACAGTCACATGGGCGGCAGCCATTGTCTCCAAATCCCCAGTATCCCATCAAGCAGTGATCGCAGTATGGACCGGCCACACCGGGTTTGCAGTAACAGAAACCAGTTTTGGGGTTACACTTCCAACTTTTGTTCAGCGTTTCATTTACAGAGCCGATAACATTACAGGGGCATTCTATAATAAAGATGATGAGCGTTATAATACATATTGCTACAAAACAGCAGTATTATAGTAGTTATATTCTTGTACATAGGAGCAGTATTATAGTAGTTATATTCTTGTACATAGGGAGCAGTATTACAGTAGTTATATTCTTGTACATAGGGGCAGTATTATAGTAGTTATATTCTTGTACATAGGGGGCAGTATTATAGTAGTTATATTCTTATACATAGGAGCAGTATTATAGTAGTTATATTCTTGTACATAGGAGCAGTATTATAGTAGTTATATTCTTGTACATAGGGAGCAGTATTACAGTAGTTATATTCTTGTACATAGGGGCAGTATTATAGTAGTTATATTCTTGTACATAGGGGGCAGTATTATAGTAGTTATATTCTTGCACATAGGTGCAGTATTATAGTAGTTATATTCTTGTATATAGGGGGCAGTATTATAGTAGTTATATTCTTGTACATAGGGGGGCAGTATTATAGTAGTTATATTCTTGTACCTAGGGGCAGTATTATAGTAGTTATATTCTAGTACATAGGGAGCAGTATTATAGTAGTTATATTCTTGTACATAGGGAGCAGTATTATAGTAGTTATATTCTTGTACATAGGGAGCAGTATTATAGTAGTTATATTCTTGTACATAGGGGCAGTATTATAGTAGTTATATTCTTGTACATAGGAGCAGTATTATAGTAGTTATATTCTTGTACATGGGGGCAGTATTATAGTAGTTATATTCTTGTACATAGGAGCAGTATTATAGTAGTTATATTCTAGTACATAGGGAGCAGTATTATAGTAGTTATATTCTTGTACATAGGGGGCAGTATTATAGTAGTTATATTCTTGTACATAGGGCAGTATTATAGTAGTTATATTCTTGTACATGGGAGCAGTATTATAGTAGTTATATTCTTGTACATGGGGCAGTATTATAGTAGTTATATTCTTGTATATAGGAGCAGTATTATAGTAGTTATATTCCTGTACATAGGGGGCAGTATTATAGTAGTTATATTCTTGTACATAGGGGTCAGTATTATAGTAGTTCTATTCTTGTACATAGGGGCAGTATTATAGTAGTTATATTCTTGTACATAGGGGGCGGTATTATAGTAGTTATATTCTTGTACATAGGGACAGTATTATAGTGGTTATATTCTTGTACATAGGAGCAGTATTATAGTAGTTATATTCTTGTACATAGGAGCAGTATTATAGTAGTTATATTCTTGTACATAGAGGCAGTATTATAGCAGTTATATTCTTGTACATAGGAGCAGTATTATAGTAGTTATATTCTTGTACATAGGGGCAGTATTATAGTACTTATATTCTTGTACATAGGAGCGGTATTACAGTAATTATATAATTTTACAACAGATTGCATTCCACTGCACAATAATTACAGGGGAGATAGATTTTACGCTGCGTCCCTTTAACTGAACCCTGGCATCATGTTGGTTGAACACAATTCCGCTATTTAAATAGAACGGGTTTCTCCTCGCCCGCTCACAGCTGTGCTTTGCATACACAGGCACACCGGATTATGGGACTAGAAAAAAAAAGAGCCAAGATATAATTGAATGAGCACTGCTAATGCCCCAGATGTATCACAGAAGGAGACAGAGGCTTAGCCGAACAATGGACCGGCATTACGGCCCCCGTGAAGAGTAATGCCCGGCTCTCAGTGAAAATCCCAGCTCCAAATGAATCATATCACACTATATCAAAACCCAGGAATCCGGTGTTATGTTGTAGCTGAAGGGCAGGTGTGTGTCGGGCGGACGGCCGCCTTTTATCCCCCTTTCTTTTGTGTCTGATACGCTGGGTACATGGCATCTAAGTTGGCAGTTTTGTGCATTTATTTTGGACTATTTTCTTTCTTTTTTTTTTTTTAAAAAGCACAAGATGTTGAGACAAGTTGCTTATTAATGCATGAAGGCGCACGTCCATCAAGCTTGTGTCTTAAAGGGGCTGTCTACAATAAATACCTCCGTGTCTGATCTTACCTAGTAGAGGTTGTCCCCCCGCTAGAGACAAGGGGGGAGGTAACAACATGGACGGCTCGGAGTTTAGGTGTATGATAAGTAGCCGCGTCTCTTCTTCTGGACTTACCTTTGCACACCAGGGGGGAGCTGATGGGCTCAGTGGGGTCCCGGTAATATCCTGCCCTGCATCTCTGGCAGCGGTGCCCTTCAGTGTTGTGCTGGCAGTTTTCACAAACTCCTCCGCTTTTCTTTCCAGAGGACACCCAGATGCCAGGATCGAAGTGACAGCTGACGGCGTGATTGTGACAACGACAACCTACACGTGGAGACGGGAGAGGAAGGCGAGATATTACTGGAGACCATAGCGACAACCAAGACATGAAAGCTCCTCTGTAGCCATCAATCTCATATCCATCTACAGGTGCTTCTCACAAAATTAGAATATCATCAATAAGTTAATTTATTTCAGTTCTTCAATACAGAAAGTGAAACCCCTATATTATATGGAGTCATTACACACACAGTGATCCATTTCACGTGTTTATTTTCTGTTAATGTTGATGATTATGGCTTATAGCCAGTGAAAACCCAAAAGTCATTATCTTGTTTGCTTTTGCAGCTGCTGCTTGACATTGAGTGCTGCTGCTCAGCTTACTTGTAACCAGAGTCCCCCGTCCTTCTCCTGTTCTGTGGTCCCGAGTATTCTCCCATCTAATGTTTATGCATCTGTAGGATTACTCCGTCCTCGGTGCATTACTCTACATTTATCTACATTAAATCTCATTTCTCGAGTGTTTGCTCATTCAGTCATCGTATTCGATTGTTTTGTTATGTCAAGGTCAGATTGTAATATCCTACGTAGTTTGGTGTCCTGTGTATTTTCTTCACACTTACGTTTGCACTCGTTGGGGGCTCCGGTTTTCCCATCTCCAGGCCTCCATGGGACATCATTGTACATTGGGGCGCACTTTTCACAGTGATCCCCTGCGGTGTTATGTTGGCACACACATTTCCCATGGACCTGAAGAGATAAAATACAAGTTACTCTTTATTGTATTCATCACACGAGCTGTGTATCTAATCCCCTCATGCGGGATAGTGTCTGCAGCATTTAGCCCCATCATGAGAAGCGTTCAGCACTACAACCCCCATCATCACATGTAATGTGGCAATGACTCGGTGCCGGTCGTCCTCTGATGATGGAGATCTGGCGGCTTTGGGCGCACATAATCTGGGTCAGGCCTTGATATCATCGGCCCCAGCCCCACATTGTTCCTTTGTATCACATTATTCTGTTGTTTGTAATCTGGGGGGCACAGCGGCTCCATGTGCAGAGGCAGCGCCCCCCGGCTGGCCTGCTCGGCAGCTCATGTCACTGTCTCGGATGGTTTTTGGCACAGGACCCAGGCAGACTTTTTTCTCCTCCATCCAGCTGGTCTTTGAATTGCCGACCCAGCAGCAGAGCCGCACCGTGCCTGGAGGTCACCAAGCCTGGCACGGCCTAGATCAGATAGTTTGGAAACTGCTGGGGATTATCAGGGTGAAGGCACAAGATGTTTGGACAGGAGATAACTACTGGAAACGGAGGAGGGTTATAGAAGGAATGTGCTAAATCCACTAAGAAATGTCTGTGCGCAAAAACAAGAGTCACCTCGGGTGACCTGGAGCCGCTGCTGGACATGACCCCCTGCAGGGAACCAAGAGGAAAACAGACAGCGAGGGCATCTGAAGAAAATCAGGAGGGGTTCTGCAGGATCAGGGTGCAAATATATCAGAGGAAGCTGGTCACCAAGGACTGGAACACGAGACAGCTGGTCACCAAAGAATGGGACAGCAAACAGCTGGTCACCAAGGCCTGGGACACCAAACAGCTGGTCACCAAGGACTGGGACATGAGACAGCGGGTCACCAAGAACTGGGACACCAAACAGCTGATCACGAGGGACTGGGACACCAAACAGCTGGTCACCAGGGACTGGGACAGCAAACAGCTGGTCACCAAAGAATGGGACAGCAAACAGCTGGTCACCAAGGACTGGAACACCAAACAGCTGGTCACCAGGGACTGGGACAGCAAACAGCTGGTCACCAGGGACTGGGACAGCAAACAGCTGGTCACCAAGGACTGGGACACGAGACAGCTGGTCACCAGGGACTGGGACACCCAACAGCTGGTCACCAGGGACTGGGACAGCAAACAGCTGGTCACCAGGGACTGGAATACGAGACAGCTGGTCACCAGGGACTGGGACACCCGACAGCTGGTCACCAGGGACTGGGACAGAAAACAGCTGGTCACCAGGGACTGGGACACCCAACAGCTGGTCACCAGGGACTGGGACACCCAACATCTGGTCACCAGGGACTGGGACACCCAACAGCTGGTCACCAAGGACTGGGACACCAAACAGCTGGTCACCAGGGACTGGAACATGAGACAGCTGGTCACCAGGGACTGGGACACCCGACAGCTGGTCACCAGGGACTGGGACAGCAAACAACCAGAGTTACCCCAGTGTTTCATACATGACTTCACACCAGGTTATATCAGAATGGTCCATTGTAATATATTACTTTGCCCCAGCACAGGGTCCTTATCCTTTCTTACATTGAGAGCCACATTCAGTGCCCGCTCCCCCATTAGTGACACTGAGAACGGTATAAGACGTCCTTTAGGGCAGGATTCTCACATCCACTTTACTACAATCCGTGTCCTTACGACCAGCAGACTTGCCACACTATTGTACCCAGCTTCGAGCCCCCCTAGTAGTGTCAGTCTACCCCCCACCCCATGTAGGACCATCCAGACATGGTTGTTATACTTGGTGCTAATGCACCAAACTGGCAGACAGCCGTGATCCACACCATGGGCCTGCGAGCCTCAGGTTGGGGACCCCCTGCCCTAATACAATTAGCAGGAGACTACTCCTGCAGCGTCAGATCATATACCCCACAAAGAGCAAGTCGCTCGCAGCTGGAGCTGTCAGTGTCTGTGCATTAACATTTTGCTGAACCCGGGACTGCGGGGGCTATGGTTAGGGCTGGGTCACATCCCTGTTGGAGCGCTGCCAGTTGAGAGATATGCATGGGGTGGGGTGAGGGGTTAGTAGATCCGGCAACCCCGTCACTGTGGAGGTCAGGTTGTGCCAGCATCCCCCCAGGGCCTCATGTAGTGGCGGACACAGACAGAAGGGCCCCTGTGCAAGAACAGTATATGGGCCCTGTGCAGTCCAATATCTCAGAATGCACATTTCCACCTGCTTTGGAGCTGGATGTGGCCCCCTGACCTCCTGGACCCCTGTGCGGCTGCCCCAATGATATTTCCACCGTCGCCTCATGCTCACTGTGTAATGACGCTGGATAGTGGTCCCCGAGACACCAGACAATTTTACCACAAATGTACTCGAGTCCCAGGAGTAATATTATGAGCACATTTTAGCACAACATGTAACTTTTCAACATAAAAAAAAAGAAATAAAAGGTTGAAGACAAAAATAAAGAGAATTTTTGATTTGGCGCAATATTTGTGAGCTATGCGCGCCAGTTTGATAACTTTGGAGGAAAAAATAAATAAATATTAACGAAAACCACAAGATAAAAAAAATTGAAAAGTGACAAAGTAAAAATTGCAAAAGATGAACCAATCCCTTTGTATTGCAAGCTTCCTCTGAGCTCTGATTGCTGTCATTGAATGGACCGTTCAGCCCGGACAGTCCTATGTGAGCGGAATGCTTGACACAAATCTTTCCTATACTCTGATCAATTCTAGAAAACTATTAGAGCAGGTAAAATATAATCTGGAGTCTACACTGAATACATTGCAGCAAAGCCACAGCTATAAGTAGTGCTAGATCAGGATGGGTTTTTAGCCTCTTCATGTAAAAAAAAAAAAAATGTAATGATTTACTTTCAGCAAGCAGAGGTCTTGTAAATGGGGACACAAAATACATCTACAGCAGTACACACCACTATTCTGTGTGATTCGGTACAATGTATCAGTGCAGGGAGAATATATCATCTTCGGCTGTGTGCACACGTTGCGTTTTTGCTGCGTTTTTTAAATGCAGATTTGTCACAAAACCTGAAGGGTTTCCTGATGCAGCAAAGTGAATGAGAATCCTGAAGTCTCGTGCACACGCTGCTTATTTGTGACTTATATATGCAGTGTTAACTCTGTGCCTATGTTCATACGTTGCGTTTTTGATGCGTTTTTTTTTTTTCCAGAGGCAAAATCTGCTCTCTTGGCAGTAAGAAACTTGCTTTAAAAAAAAGCAGGTTTTGCTCAGTTTTTGTTGCACTTTTTTCCTGCAATTTTGCCACGGTACATTTGTCCCTTATGTATGCTGATAAAAAAAATTTGATTCTACCTCATTAGGTTTTGACACCAAAAAAAAAAAAAAAAGCGCAGCAAAAACTTCTTTCAATGGGTGAAAAATGCTGAAAGAAGCGACATGCTGCATTAGTCACAAAGCAAGGTATTGCACAAATACTGAGTACAAAAAACAAGCTGTGTTCATGAGATGTCTGAAATCTCATAGACTTTGCTAGTACTGGAAAACGCAGCTGAAATGTGCATAAAAAACGCATTAAAAAAATGCAACATGTGAACAGCCTTTCTGATGCGGATTGCACCCATACTAATGAGTGGGGAAGAATCTGCACCAAAAATGCAAGTAAAAAATGCAAAAAAAACCAAAACAAAAAAACAGACTTTTTGCTGCTATATTTTTCCTGCCAAGCGATGCAGAAATTTCTGCACCAAATTCTTCACCGTGTGCACATAGCCTAAAGTCACGTGCACAGGTCAGGATGATTTTTCTGCCTCTGAATCTAAACAAGAAGATTCCGGTCACTGACATCTAGCAGAGGTCTTAAAAATGAGGAAAACTGGATGCATAAAAATAATAAAAAAACCATAATAATAAAAAGACACCAAAGACAGTTTAAAAACTAAATAGACCAGTAAAGCAGAAGTACACGGACTAATGTCTGTACAGTCATGCACTTGTATTTGCTCTGCCGGCTCTGCAGAAAGCAGGATGACAATCCCTATGGGCAATGTGACGTCTGACAACTATAAAAGCCAAGCAGCACCTGTGACATTGATAGGAGTAGGTCTGCTCTGCCCCTTTACTCACAGCAGCCTCTGCTCCCGCCATGCTCCCCGCCTGCTCACACGCCTCCGCATGTCCATTGCAGAAACAGCTTCCACGTACGATCAGATCATAAATGGCGTAGTAAGCGAATCTCTGGGGCTTCTCCTGTAATCCACGCACAGCCTGACATGGACAGTCCTGTCTCTTTAAGAGCAGAAGTCTCAGGTTAGTGATCTTCAGCAGGTCCTGTGCCTGAGGACTGTACGGATCCTCAATTCTATTAGCCGGATTTAAGGCTCGAAATATCACCTGGAAGCAAAAGGGGGTGCAAACACAAAGTTACAATAATTATAGTGCAGTAAATCTTCGTACAGGAAAATACAAATCTTTGCACCATGTTAGCGCGTAGATAGAAAAATATTAAGATTTGAGAGTCCTCAGTGGTTAGTATCTTTTTTAATGGCTAACTGAATAAAACAGGAACAAATTGCAGCTCAGTGCAGGAATGAATGTGTCGCATGGATTTATGTCTTTCTGCATGAACCATGGAGTGTGCTCCTCAGACCATGTGGGGGCATCACAACCCTGGACCAGACCCCAATCACAGGACAATAAAACTTCCACACTCCTTATCTATGAACTGTTCCAATATTTACGGCCACGACTGTTTCTCCCTCTCCCATACTGATCGTTCTGCTTCCCGTCACTCGTCTTATCTATTGCATTATTCCTGTGTCCTGTTGTGTATAAATATGGGATTCTTCACATTTTCTGTTATCCTGAGCCCGATGAAGGGACCTGAGGAGTCTCCAAGGCTGCTATTTGTTACCATCTTGTCAGTTAGCCAATAAAAGGAGGAGGCGTATCAAATCTGAATATTGTAGTAAATGTTCAGGACTCATGCTCCAGTCACATCCAGAGCTGCAGTCCCAGTGCGGCTTTATTTTGTATCTTGCAGCTGTTCACTGTTCAGCTCTTTGTTCGTTGCATTGTCTGTAGTGCATTATAGGAGCCAGATGAGGTGACATCCGCCATGTGGCATCCTGAAGAATTACGAATGCAGCTCTTGGGCTAGATTCACACGTTGTGGCCGAGATGCGTTTTTTGCCTCAACATGACAAAAATAAACTGTTTTTTTCCTGCAATTTTCTGCAAAAATATTATGGTGAGAAAACTGCCCTGCAGCCGCAACGTGAGAACACAGCCTTTATGAGACTAAAAACCAGACTAAGGCAGTGCTATATATTGAGTAATTACCGGAACTCGGCTGAGGCAGTGATCTCTGCTTGCTGGCATTCAGCAGAATTTTGAATGCAGCTCTGGATGTGAGTGCAGACATCCTCCAGAGGACGGCAGTGCTATCTATTATGTACCGGGATAATAAGAATAATTGAGGCTTATTCATGGCAGCACATCGCACAGGCACTGGCGCTCTGTTGTGACTGCACACGTAGCGAGATCTGCGTCACAGTATTCATGCCCGGTCAACTGTCATGAACATTTCTAATAACCTCCCTCATCCCCAGCAGCGAGAGTCCGATGTCCCAGCCCCCCACTGTTTAGGAGATGCTCACCCCGCTGGGCCACAAAAATGCTCTATTCTATTGCAGCAGTCGGGAAGAAATGGAATTTCAGCGCCGCTGACACAAGTGTGTCTACCCCTCTACTGACGGGCCGTGCCTGGGACCCCCGTGGTTCTGTTATGAGGCAGGGGCTCCTCTATGCAATTAACCCTTTGTTTAATGAGAAGTTCCTGTATAGAGTCAAAAAGGTTAAAATTGCTCAAATAGCAATGGGCTGAATGTACCTTAAACATATTAACATTAATTACCATAAATAATATTGGCACAAGCTATGAGCCCCCCCTATTACAGGTGCTGCCATCCTGCATTCATACCATTGCCCAACATAACAGAAGCGTAAGACCTCACCACTGGGTTTATTTCATTTTGATCATTTTAAAATGACCCAAGCGTAATTTATTAACTTTATAACAATTATTACTGATGAAACTTGATTTTACCGTTACACAGTTCAAAATCCCTTCCATAAACCAAGGCGAATAACACAATTCAAGCCACCAATACAAGATAAGATCCTGTCTGCAGCCACCACTAGGGGGAGCTCCCTGTATACAGAGATACATGATAAGATCCTGTCTGCAGCCACAACTAGGGGGAGCTCCCTGTATACAGAGATACATGATAAGATCCTGTCTGCAGCCACCACTAGGGGGAGCTCCCTGTATACAGAGATACATGATAAGATCCTGTCTGCAGTCACAACTAGATGGAGCTCCCTGTATACAGAGATACATGATAAGATCCTGTCTGCAGCCACCACTAGGGGGAGCTCCCTGTATACAGAGATACATGATAAGATCCTGTCTGCAGCCACCACTAGGGGGAGCTCCCTGTATACAGAGATACATGATAAGATCCTGTCTGCAGTCACCACTAGGGGGAGCTCCCTGTATACAGAGATACATGATAAGATCCTGTCTGCAGCCACCACTAGGGGGAGCTCCCTGTATACAGAGATACATGATAAGATCCTGTCTGCAGCCACCACTAGGTGGAGCTCCCTGTATACAGAGATACATGATAAGATTCTGTCTGCAGCCACCACTAGGGGGAGCTCCCTGTATACAGAGATACATGATAAGATCCTGTCTGCAGTCACCACTAGGGGGAGCTCCCTGTATACAGAGATACATGATAAGATCCTGTCTGCAGCCACCACTAGGGGGAGCTCCCTGTATACAGAGATACATGATAAGATCCTGTCTGCAGCCACAACTAGGTGGAGCTCCCTGTATACAGAGATACATGATAAGATCCTGTCTGCAGCCACCACTAGGGGGAGCTCCCTGTATACAGAGATACATGATAAGATGCTGTCTGCAGTCACCACTAGGGGGAGCTCCCTGTATACAGAGATACATGATAAGATCCTGTCTGCAGTCACCACTAGGGGAGCTCCCTGTATACAGAGATACATGATAAGATCCTGTCTGCAGCCACCACTAGGGGGAGCTCCCTGTATACAGAGACACATGATAAGATCCTGTCTGCAGCCACCACTAGGGGGAGCTCCCTGTATACAGAGATACATGATAAGATCCTGTCTGCAGCCACCACTAGGGGGAGCTCCCTGTATACAGAGATACATGATAAGATCCTGTCTGCAGCCACCACTAGGGGGAGCTCCCTGTATACAGAGATACATGATAAGATCCTGTCTGCAGCCACCACTAGGGGGAGCTCCCTGTATACAGAGATACATGATAAGATCCTGTCTGCAGCCACCACTAGGGGGAGCTCCCTGTATACAGAGATACATGATAAGATCCTGTCTGCAGCCACCACTAGGGGGAGCTCTCTGTATACAGAGATACATGATAAGATCCTGTCTGCAGTCACCACTAGGGGGAGCTCCCTGTATACAGAGATACATGATAAGATCCTGTCTGCAGTCAGTACTCTTGGAGACCCAATGCGGATATCGCTGCAATTATTAGAATTTTGTAAATTTACTCTACTATGAAAACAGTGCAAAATCAATCAGTTTTTATATTTGAGTCATTATAGAGGGACATATATATTTATCAAATACCCATTATTTCTTGATTGTATCAGTATAGGTGCTTCTCACAAAATTAGAATATCATTAAAAAGTGAATTTATTTCAGTTCTTCAATACAAAAAGTGAATCTCATATATTATATACAGTCGTTACACACAGAGTGATCTATTTCACGTGTTTATTTCTGTTAATGTTGATGATTATTGCTTACAGCCAATGAAAACCCAAAAGTCGTTATCTCAGTAAATTAGAATACTTTATAACACCAGCTTGAATAAAAATATTTTAAAATCCGAAATGTTGTCCTACTGAAATGTATGTTCAGTAAATGCACTCAATACTTGGTCCTTTTGCATCAATTACTGCATCAATGCGGCGTGGCATGGAGGCGATCAGCCTGTGTCACTGCTGAGGGGTTATGGAAGCCCAGGTTGCTTTGATAGCAGCCTTCAGCTCGTCTGCATTGTTGGGTCTGGTGTCTCATCTTCCTCTTGACAATACTCCATAGATTCTCTATGGTGTTAAGGTCAGGCGAGTTTGCTGCCAATCAAGCCCAGTGATACTGTTGTTTTTACACCAGGTATTGGTACTTTTGGCAGTGTGGACAGGGGCCAAGTCCTGCTGGAGAATGACATTTCCATCTCCAAAAAGCTTGTCGGCAGAGGGAAGCACGAAGTGCTCTAACATTTCCAGGTAGACGGCTGCACTGACTTTGGTCTTGATAAAACACAGTGGACCTACACCAGCAGATGACATGGCTCCCCGAACCATCACTGATTGTGGAGACTTCACACGAGACCTCCAGCAGCTTGTATTGTGGTCTCTCCACTCTTCCTCCAGACTCTGGGACCTTCATTTCCAAATGAAATGCAAAATTTACTTTCATCTGAACACAACACCTTGGACCACTGACAGCAGTCCAGTTCTTCTTCTCCTTGGCCCAGGTGATGTCTATTGGTCATGAGTGGCTGACACAAGGAATGTGACACTTGTAGCCCATGTCATGGAGACGTCTGTGTGTGCTGCATTGATGCAGTAATTGATGCAAGAGGAGCCACGACCAAGTATTGAGTGCATTTACTGAACAGACATTTCAGTAGGGAACATTTCGGATTTTAAAATCGTTTTTCAAGCTGGTGTTATAAAGTATTCTAATTTACTGAGATAATGACTTTTGGGTTTTCATTGGCTGTAAGCCATAATCATCAACATTAACAGAAATAAACACGTGAAATAGATCACTGTGTGTAATGACTGTATATAATATACAAGTTTCACTTTTTGCATTGAAGAACTGAAATAAACTAACTTTTTGATGATATTCTAATTTTGTGAGAAGCCCCTGTATTTACAGACAGATTGAGGCTACAGGGATTGACAGTTGGGGTGGACGTATGTCCTACACAGACTAGGTCGGTTATTTTGGAATATGGCCATATTTATGCGCCTTTTTAAATGTTTGTAATTATCGTTTGTGACTTGTTATATCATTAATAATACAAACTATTTTAAGGCGATCACTATTATATACATACCTCTTTTTTCTTTCACTTATATTTTGACATTGCAGCCATGGCGCCGGTATGGGAGGGAAGTGTCTGTTATTTTTTGTTTACATTGGGGAATATCACGAACGGGTTGTCCGAGTGATTAACAGATCAGCTCCCTCTTGTGGTGACTGTAGGCAGCAAACGTTTTGTAGATTGGTGCTCTGACTATTATAAAGATACTTTAGGAAATTTCTCAGGGCAGAAAATGAATGATCCTGAAATGTATTTCTAAATCAAAATGATTCTTTTGCCCCTCCGTCCTCCCTGGAAACTGTGGAGGAAAAACTGATCTCATCACCAATGCACGAGATTTGGCCGCTGTTCTAGATGAAACAAAGCAGAATAATCTCATGAATGAAGTCAGACAAGTGAGCGCCTCGTATACCAGTAATGAATATGTCTGCCTGACGGATCCAGCAATGTAGAGTATGGGGGTAACAAACTGTGCAAGGAAAAGTCACTGCCTTGTACCCCATGTGTCATGTTCCTGTACACCCAAGTGTCAGTGTCATTATCCTGTACCCCGAGTGTCAGTGTCATTATCCTGTACCCCGAGTGTCAGTGTCATTATCCTGTACCCCGAGTGTCAGTGTCATTATCCTGTACCCCGAGTGTTAGTGTCATTATCCTGTACCCCGAGTGTCAGTATCATTATCCTGTACCCCGAGTGTCAGTGTCATTATCCTGTACCCCCAGTGTCAGTGTCATTATCCTGTACCCCCAGTGTCAGTGTCATTATCCTGTACCCCCAGTGTCATTATCCTGTACCCCAGTGTCAGTGTCATTATTCTGTACCCCGAGTGTCAGTGTCATTATCCTGTACCCCGAGTGTCAGTGTCATTATCCTGTACCCCGAGTGTCAGTGTCATTATTCTGCACCCCGAGTGTCAGTGTCATTATCCTGTACCCCGAGTGTCAGTGTCATTATCCTGTACCCCGAGTGTCAGTGTCATTATCCTGCACCCCCAGTGTCAGTGTCATTATCCTGTACCCCGAGTGTCAGTGTCATTATCCTGCACCCCCAGTGTCAGTGTCATTATCCTGTACCCCCAGTGTCAGTGTCATTATCCTGTACCCCGAGTGTCAGTGTCATTATCCTGTACCCCGAGTGTCAGTGTCATTATCCTGTACCCCAGTGTCAGTGTCATTATCCTGTACCCCGAGTGTTAGTGTCATTATCCTGTACCCCCAGTGTCAGTGTCATTATCCTGTACCCCAGTGTCAGTATCATTATCCTGTACCCCGAGTGTTAGTGTCATTATCCTGTACCCCAGTGTCAGTGTCATTATCCTGTACCCCGAGTGTTAGTGTCATTATCCTGTACCCCCAGTGTCAGTGTCATTATCCTGTACCCCAGTGTCAGTATCATTATCCTGTACCCCCAGTGTCAGTGTCATTATCCTGTTCCCCAAGTGTCAGCGTAATTATTCTGCACCCCGAGTGTCAATGTTAATATCCTGTACCCCGAGTGTCAGTGTCATTATCCTGTACCCCCAGTGTCAGTGTCATTATCCTGTTCCCCAAGTGTCAGCGTAATTATTCTGCACCCCGAGTGTCAATGTTAATATCCTGTACCCCGAGTGTCAGCGTCATTATCCTGTACCCCGAGTGTCAGTGTCATTATCGTGAACCCCAAGTTTCAGTGTCATTATCCTGTACCCCAAGTGTCAGTGTCATTATCCTGCACCCCCAGTGTCAGTGTCATTATCCTGTACCCCAAGTGTCAGTGTCATTATCCTGTACTTCAAGTATCAGTGTCATGATCCTGTACCCCCAGTGTCAGCGTCATTATCCTGTACCCCCAGTGTCAGCGTCATTATCCTGTACCCCGAGTGTCAGTGTCATTATCCTGTACCCCGAGTGTCAGTGTCATTATCCTGTACCCCGAGTGTCAGTGTCATTATTCTGCACCCCGAGTGTCAGTGTCATTATCCTGTACCCCGAGTGTCAGTCATTATCCTGTACCCCGAGTGTCAGTGTCATTATCCTGCACCCCCAGTGTCAGTGTCATTATCCTGTACCCCGAGTGTCAGTGTCATTATCCTGCACCCCCAGTGTCAGTGTCATTATCCTGTACCCCCAGTGTCAGTGTCATTATCCTGTACCCCGAGTGTCAGTGTCATTATCCTGTACCCCGAGTGTCAGTGTCATTATCCTGTACCCCGAGTGTCAGTGTCATTATCCTGCACCCCCAGTGTCAGTGTCATTATCCTGTACCCCAAGTGTCAGTGTCATTATCGTGAACCCCAAGTTTCAGTGTCATTATCCTGTACTTCGAGTATCAGTGTCATGATCCTGTACCTCAGTGTCATTATCGTGAACCCCAAGGCAGTGATCTTTGGTCGACAACATTATAAAATGTGACATGATAAATTCTTCTGGTTGTTTTTGGTGCATTCTCACATTGGGGCCATCGCTCACCTCTCCTCTGGTGCAGGGCCAGGCGTCTGAGTACCGTGAAGTGCACAATGACCCCTCCTCATTCAGGTCATCCTGGAGGCTGAAAGTCGCCGTACAGTTAATAGCGAAATACTTGTAAGGTCTCCAATTTTTTCCATAGTCAAATGACCTCTCCAGAACCATCGCTGCAGGCCGTGGGGACCTGAAGACCATAATGACGTGCGTCAAATAAAACTCAGTCTCAAAGTCCAACCTGATCTCCTCCTTGAGGACACCCTGTGCCGACTGCCACCAGGTGCCCGGACTGGAGAAGACGTCGTCCGTCATGTGAGAGGGAAGGTGCGAGTTCTCCGGCTGGTTGATGCTACATTTCGTGCACTGGCTTTCACTGCAGGAGATGGCTGTCCGCTGGTACCGGACCTCAGGGTAGGAGCAGTACAGTTCACTGACATTCTGGCCGCAGGTGGTGAGGGTGACCGGAGTCCGGCCGATAGCAAGGTTCCCAACCGGGGGGTTGCACGAGTGTCCATCACACCGAAGATGGTGGAACTTGGCTAGAGAGAAAAGAAAGACAGTGAGGCTTGCATGTTTCCTCGATTTTTGTTCCTATTTCTCACTATTTCCAGTTCTCTGCTTGCTGCTAATAAATAGGGGATGGCTGGGGCCCCGAGATCAGGGCTTCAAAAGCCACAGCGTTTGGGAGAAAGACATGCAGGGCTTAACTGTATCGTGCTGCCAGGCTCGGATTCTTGCTGCTCGTGGCTCAGGCAGCATGAATCTAGGGTCCATTTAAGTTTGCTACAACGTATCAGTCTGAAGACCTTCCTGTTTCTATCAGTGGGATATGTAGGCTGGATACAGGTGTGATAAAACCCGAAAAGTGTGAAGTATTTAGACCATAAAGATTTGGGAAATATTCCACAGGTTCCAACCTTAAGAAATAATTTTTATGGTATCAAAAGTTAGCAGAACTTGATACAATGGGTGCTTGTGAAACAAATAAAAATTGCTAATTTTTGCACCATGTTTTACACTTATTTTAAAAATAGGGATGGGAATTAGCAGTAAGGTCCATCTTCAACCACAAGCAACAAATGTACGCTGATGTACACCAGAAAACCGGTGGATATCATGGCTGCAATTTACACTAGCTCAAAGCAGGTACAGATTTCATTATCTGGAATCTACTTCCAAAATGTGTGAAGAGGCGCCCAGCTAATAATACATTAGGCACCATGGAATTAATGGTGCTATATAAATAAATAATAATAATCCTACCTTACTGGAATTCTTTTGAGACTGACAAGGAAAACCTACACTTGGTAAATTGATCATTTCATTTCACCTCTGCCGCTTTGGTGATATCTGCCGGAAGTGATGACATTCCAAACTTTTCCAAAGTTTTCAAACTTTTTAATTACACAATGATAAAGGGAATGTAATATTACAGCAGAAAGGACCACGCAAGGGACTGTGGTGATATAGGGCGATGTACTCTCCTTTGCGCACAGAGCTTGTAATTATTTTCTTTGCATTTGGCCACAATCAGGGTCGTCCTCCCGCCTGGCACACAGACAAGGAAGCGACCTCAGTTACCAGCTCAGATCTTCAATAATTCATAAACTGCTGATGCCTGGGGAAGCGGCCTTATCTCTTTGGGAGCTGCTGTTGCATAACTGATTGCAGCCGCTGAACCGGATCCATTCTCCAATAATCAGCCGGCATCCTGTCTCATAAGCCCCGGACCCGCTGCTGCATTAACCACATCGGACCCAACTGTTGGCATCACAGCAAATAACTGTGGGAAAGTTACATAATAAAGAGTGTGGACTATGGATGCAAAATAATAATCGACTACACTACAAGACTGCACATTGCAGCAAATGTGGCCCTCCCAAACTTATTTTGGCCCCTACAGGTAGAGAGGAATGAGACCATTTGCAGCCACAGCCATACTCCGTTGTCACATCCTACCTGCTGACATCCTCAGCGCCTGTTCTGATTACTAGGCCTAGTGTGACATCACGCATGTGTCACCCCGCAATAATAATGCTGCAGGTGGTCTATGAATACGAGGCACCGGCCATTCCATCAGGTAGGAGGAGGTTCGCAGGGCTCTGGTCCGGTGGGCACGGACTATTAACATGGCCGCTGCACCGGGGAATGGATTCACTAATCCCTGCTCATAGGCTGATGCATCGGTGGACATAGACAGAAAAGGGCCCCATGCAAAAGCAACATTTGGGCCCCTTGAGGTCCCATAGCTCATCATAATGCACATTTCCACAAGTTTTGCAGGTGATAGTGGCCCCGTTACCTCTTGGCCCTGGGCAGTAGCACAGATTGCACCAATTATATGTCCGCCCCATGGCTGATGTCAAATTAAAAACATGTTGATGAGTACAACAGAACTTCAATGTTTCCCTACACAAAGAAAGTCACTAGTGTCTAGCGTAATGATACCTGTCAGCAGACTACTTATTGATGGTTTCCGGCAGACTGAATTTTCCTACACATAAAAGAACTGAAAAAGCAAAAGAGTAAAAACAGAAGAAAAGATTTATGTTACTTATCACATAATGAAACATTCTTCCCCTGTTACATTTCATTTGAGGCCTCTGATCGCTGTCAGTGAAGTGAAAGCTTATTATGTCCGAAACCGGTATGGACCCAATACATCTCACAGCTGATGGTTTGTTACAAATGTATCTAGTCTAGACAATCCTCCAGACTGAAGCATTTAAGCTGCACTGATACATAGTAAGGCTACTTTCACACTAGTGTTTTTTGCAATCTGTCGCAATGCGTCGTTTGGCCGAAAAAACGCATCCTGCAAAAGTGCTTGCAGGATGCTTTTTTTCCCATAGACTAACATTAAGCGACGTATTGCGACGGATTGACACACGTCGTAACCGTCGTGCGACGGTTGCGCCGTGTTGTGGCGGTCCATCAGCTGCAAAAAACGTTACATGTAACGTTTTTTGCTCCCAACGGTCCGCTTTTTCCGACTGCGCATGCACGGCCGGAACTCCGCCCCCACCTCCCCGCACCTCACAATGGGGCAGCGGATGCGCTGGAAAAATGCATCCGCTGCCCCCGTTGTGCGGCGCAGAGAACGCTAGCGTCGGTAACCTCGGCCCGACGCACTGCGACGGGCCGAGCCCGACGCTAGTGTGAAAGTAGCCTTAAGGCCAAGTGCTGACACACAGAGCAGACCTGTAACATCTGGCTCAGCAGCGGACTGAAATCATGGAATCCAGGACTGCGGTCAGTCACTGTCTGTTCTGGCACGTCAGCATGTCCTGTCCCTACACAAGCATCCAATTTGCGGTCACCCTGGGTGATCTTACATTAATATGTTAGAAGGGTTGTGAACTGGTTTTCAGGATCCTTATTACTGTAGGTAATTGTAAGTTACTAGTGGAGAGGAGAGCGGCGGCACAGAGCGGCGGCACAGAGCGGCGGCACAGAGCGGCGGCACAGAGCGGCTCTGGGGAGAACTCACCGCTTACACACTTCAATACAAAATGTAGAATGCTCCATGTCTCCTGTGGGGGCGCTGCAGGGAAACTGAACACCTGATGCCACATGCTCCTCCAGACATAGGCACCCTTTACAACAGGCTGCATGTTGGCATGGAAGCAGAAAACAAAACACTTTTGCCAAATATCCTGCAGTGGGGACAGATAACACAGTTTGGCACTATCGCTATGTGCTTGTACAATCTGTCTGATCTTCATAGACAGTGCACATACATGCAAACTATTGTTCCCTGTATCAGCCATTATTTTGGCATACAGGACGCTCCATGATGACTACTTTATTTTGCTGATCTCCACCAGTACCGAGGCATTTACCTCTATAGGATTGACTGATTTTAGACCCTTGTCTTTTATAACCTCCTGAGCAGGAGCGGACACAGAGAAGACCCCTGTGAAAGAACAATATATGGGTCCTTTCCAGTCCAATAACTCATAATGCAGAATTCCACTGGCTTTAGGAGTGGAACTGAGCCCCCTTATCGTTTGGGGCCCTGTGTGGCCGCACAGGTTGCATCAATGGTATGTCCACTTGGGCACTATTATACATTGCTGATAACGTGTATTGGGCCTTTAAAATGGTTTAAACACAAAAAAATAAATAATTGGCAAAATGTAATTGCCATTGATTGCAGTTACATTACGTTAATCAATCCCTGATATGAGCAAAGCCAGAAATATTGGAAACAATCCATCATCATCCAAGCTCTCAATGTTCCATCCAAACATGTGCGAACTGGAAATGCCAATTCCCTATAATCAGTAATCCATTGCTGAAAACGGCATACAGCTCTGAATTATAAGATAAATTACTTATCCTGTACTGATCCTAAGTTATATCCTGTATTATACCCCAGAGCTGCACTCGCTATTCTGCTGGTGCAGTCACTGTGTACATACATTACATTACTGATCCTGAGTTACCTCCTGTATTATACCCCAGAGCTGCACTCACTACTCTGCTGGTGCAGTCACTGTGTACATACATTACATTACTGATCCTGAGATACATCCTGTATTATACCCCAGAGCTGCACTCACTATTCTGCTGGTGCAGTCACTGTGTACATACATTACATTACTGATCCTGAGTTACCTCCTGTATTATACCCCAGAGCTGCACTCACTATTCTGCTGGTGCAGTCACTGTGTACATACATTACATTACTGATCCTGAGTTACATCCTATATTATACCCCAGAGCTGCACTCACTATTCTGCTGGTGCAGTCACTGTGTACATACATTACATTACTGATCCTGAGTTACATCCTGTATTCTACTCCAGAGCTGCACTCACTATTCTGCTGGTGCAGTCACTGTGTACATACATTACATTACTGATCCTGCGTTACATCCTGTACTATACCCCAGATCTGCACTCACTATTCTGCTGGTGCAGTCACTGTGTACATACATTACATTACTGATCCTGAGTTACATCCTGTATTATACCCCAGAGCTGCACTCACTATTCTGCTGGTGCAGTCACTGTGTACATACATTACATTACTGATCCTGAGTTACATCCTGTATTATACCCCAGAGCTGCACTCACTATTCTGCTGGTGCAGTCACTGTGTACATACATTACATTACTGATCCTGAGTTACATCCTGTACTCCAGAGCTGCACTCACTATTCTGCTGGAGTTACCTCCTGTATTATACTCCAGAGCTGCACGCACTTTTCTGCTGGAGGAGTCATGAGTACATACATTACATTACTGATCCTGAGACTTTAAGCTTTCACAGATTCCAGAATGATAAATTTACTTGGCAATGAGGTAAGAGTGGTGAGTGTGACAGCCCTTTATTCTTGGGGGGTGTCCCAGGTATTTTGGGGCTGATGCCTTTTCATCATTATTATCAGGAGGATGCAGCTGATCTGCAGTGAGGCCACACAGCCCACCATCTGATACATTATGGATACACACAGTATCTGGGGGCTGTGAGATCTGAGCTGTGGACAGTTCTATATTATTCCGCTGCATCGATTATTTGTCACATTTTCTTGGCTCTTAGAACCAACTGACATCAGAGAGCAAAAGAAAATCCTGAACTAGAGGAACCTACCGAAGAAGCTGGAATATAAATATACTGACAGTTTCCAACCTGTCAATCACAGAGGCAGCTATAAAAAACAGTCAGTGAGCAGAAACAAACATACTGTTTCTTTGCCCAAGAGGTTCTGCAGCAGCTGGGTCTTTTTTTTTTTTTATTAATACTTTAGGCAGACCTGACTATTGACCCCATTACCACCTGTCTATGAATGTATCCATCCCCTATCTACATGCAACACCCGACAACACTCCAAGATGGTAGAAGAAAAAAAGTGACATCTCCTCTATAATCACAGATCATCTAATGGACTACAACTCCCAGCCCCCACACCTGCCTGTGCCCACCATCCTTACCTGGGTCTGTGTGCACTGAGACAATCCATTCCAGGAACACAATGAGAGTGATTCCCTGCATGATGGGGGTGATGATCTGATGAGAGGCTGCTCAGCCTGTCCCAGTGCCCCTCAGTCTCTGCTGCTCAGGCTGGCAGTCAGGGGGATGCTCATCTTTGGGGGTCACCTCCCTGCCCCTCTTATACAGTGGCTGATGCTATCTCCTAGCTCCACATGTCAGTGTAACGACTCCTGCAGCTCTGGAGCTCTGATGACAGCTTGCACTCCACCCCCTTATATCAGACTCCTTTTTCAGATATTTCGTCCCAGCAGCAATAATTGGACATATAATCAATATATTGCACACGATCTGCTTAGAAGTGGAGGTGACTGCGGTCCTGGGGCTATTCCTCTCCTGATCTAGACCTGAGACTCCCGGGAGATGCTCTGCTCCTCGGCTCCTTCCTCCTTGAGATGCTGAATCCTCTCTCCCTTGGAGGCGGCCGGGCTGTCAGTTTCATGACTCTCTCCGAGGCTGCTGTCACTTTAAATTAAATGCCCAACACGTGGGCAGTGACTCCGCCCACTCACTTCATGGATTGCAACTGCAGTGCCCTCTGCTGGACGTATACATGTACTGCAGGCACCTGCCATTCACCTTCATGTCCCATTGTAACATCTTCACTTGCTGTCAGTGAATAGAAACATTCTTGTTTTTGTTCAGAGCCTGACAACGTCTCTTGATATACTCACAGCTGAGAGTTTGTTACAATGTATCTGTTTAGCTTGGTCCACAGCGCATAGGATGGTGACCCCTTTCCATGTGCCATATGGTACTATATAAATAATAATAATAATAATAATAATAATAATAATATGCCCTTTCCAATCAAAGGTTCAGATAATTTGGATACAGGGAATAATCCGCACTACAGGGTAATGTAAAGTGTGAATAGAACCTTACATGCACTGATACACTGCGACAAACTGCAGCTCTGCTTCCAGGTTTTCAACCTCTAAATGTAAAAAAGTAATGTTTCCATTAAATTTCAGAGAGGGAATGCGACTGCGACAAGCAAAAAGGCAGAACTCGTTGGATTTTCCTTGTCGCAGTACCTTGTTGGTTACAATGTGACCCAATAATGAGGCATAAAGCGCAGTTGTCATGTAGTCCAGGCCTACAAAATAGCAGAACTTTCCAAAAAGTTACACTCTGGGACAGGTTTTCCACAATCCATCCAGGGGGATTTTATAGAAACAGCATCACTTTTATTATAGGCTGCATCTGGTACTGCTGCAAAAACTAAGCTGCAATACCCGACCCAGCCTATAGTCACAGGTGGCGCTGTTCCTGCAATAAAAAGCATTTTGGATTTAGTTTGTATTCTTGCCTGCAGTCTTTTTGTGGTTGCCAAAGACTGCCCACATTGACAATCATTAGATGCAGTGCTGCAATGCCAAAATTTGAAGGGGTTGTCCACATTTGGAAACAATTTTTTTTTAATTTAAATCTATGTAGCTGGGGCTGAAAACGTTAGAAATTGGGTTTCTTTTAAAATCTTGCCCGGTTTGCTTGCTATAACGTCTGTGCCGCGCTGTCTAATGCTGGCTGTACAATGAGTCAACAGAGGATCCGCATTCTGAATGGAGAATTTGTAACGGTTTTATCTTTTTTTTCTCTGCTGATTTATGACCACAGACCACATGTCAAGGAACCAAAAAGCCTGTAAAAGCCAAATGGTGCAAAATATTTGAATAAAACCAAATTGTAAAAAAATTTTGAAGTGAAAAACAAAACAAAAAGTTCCCAAATGTGGACACCGTTGTTGAGGCTGTGATCTGTTTTAGTGATTTTTTTGTTTGGGAAATTTTGATAGAAAATAATGAATTTGGAAGCAGTAGGTAATGCATGTGGCGAGGTATCCGCAGAGCCTGGGGTCTGTGCGGTGTCTGCAGGAGGGGCTCAGGTAACACATTAATTTGGGGACAGGTATTGACCAATGAGGCCGCAGCACAGTTGGGGGTGGGGCAGTTCTACCTGATTTTTCCCCCCCAAGGTCTCCTGGGTGAATCCATTTGCCCCGGTGGCTCTGAAGCCTCAGGATGATCAGTCTGCAGGAGCTGTGTGCTGGGATTCCCCTCCATCCCCTGCCCGAAAACAGAGGGAAGGATGATGGGGTCCCTCATGCTCCTATCCGGACCCCCCAGCTCTCTGCGCCGGATGAGAAGGTGAGTGTGGCACCAACTGCCCATTCCTTACTTCCTCCTATATGGAGGCTTGTAGAATGCTGGGACTAATAGTTCCACACTATGCAGAGTGTTGGGATGGATGGTTCTGCTCTCTGTGGGAGATTGGCAGAGTTGTGTGGTGGGCGATGGGCATCTAACTGCCCCTCAGAGACTGATCCTGAAGCTCCTGGGCCCCAAGAGAAAGTCTGCACCAGGGGCCCCTAACCGCCATTGGCTCTAATGGCTGGACAACAGCTGGTCCCCACTTATCCCTGAGGGCACTGGCTTTATGCACTTTTTTGGGTCCCTTCAGGCTCCTTAATGGCCCTATTGACTAGAGCGCAGGTCAGGATGAACTGATACATTGTAACAAAATGGATCATGTGTTCTCAGCCACACAAAGGTTTCTAGTCACTGACCGCAAAAAAAAAGGGAAGGACTGTGTAATTCAGCAGTGGTCTGAAGGGAACATGAGTCCAGGAAAATCAATAACCTGGGGTCACACAAGCTGTGTAAAAGGAAAGTTACAGCCAATCACAACACAGCTTTCAATTTACCAGAGCAACCAATCAGAACTTGGCTTTCTTCTTACTGGAGCCGGCTGAGAATTGTAAGCCGTTCTCTGGTTGGTTCCTACGGGCAGCAGGTATTTCTCCAGGACGGCTTTACTGAGGCCTTCTGCCATCTGTGCTGTGTGGACGGCAGTTATCGGGTTAATAATTCCCTCTCATTGTGCAACATGTCGCTGTAAACAAGTGTGGGCACAGATGGCGCTTCCCCAGGATGTGGTGTTTGCCATCCTCCTGTTTTGTCACTTTATCCTTGATCCCAGACTCGGCCTGCATTTGTGCAAAACCTTTATTTTTATTTTTTTCCTGGGCCGCTTATATGCGGCTCGCCTCTATATAAAGTGATGTAGTGGAGCTGGGTCTGTCACGTTAAGGACTGAAACTCGCCCACCATGTCCAAGGTAAAGCCGTCCTGCAACGCTGCCGTTACCATCTTCAATGGCTGATAACTGAGAACAATAGAGCACATGGCGAATGTGAAATGCAGGTTCAGTGACTCTCTGTGCTATGGTTACAGCTGGCTCTGGAGAACGCCTTGCGCTACTTCCCCCCTGAGCATCACTCCACGCTGGCTCCAGAATTTGCCAAGGAGATGAGATGTTATGGACACATCTACATGTATCGCTTCTATCCCAACATTCTCATGAGGTGAGGTCTGTGGAGGTGAGGTCTGTGGAGGTGAGGTCTGTGGAGGTGAGGTCTGTGGAGGTGAGGTCCTTCACTGGAGTAGATGATCTCAAAATGACAATTTTTTAATATATGATGTATTATGCAGGTGTGGACGAATGGTAACTAACATAGAAGTGTTCTAAGAGGGGAAAACTCCGCACTCAGTTCATGCAATGAAGGAATGGCCATTTTAATACAGTACTCCGATTATAATGATGTTTCAGGCTATGTGCACACGCTGCAGATTTGATGCTGCGGATCCACAACAGTTTTCCATGTGGTGTACAGTACCATGGAAAGTTATGGAAACCAAATCCACAGTGCACATATTGCGGAGAATACCGCGTGGAAACGTGTTTTCCGCAGCATGTCAATTCTTTGTGCGGATTCCGCAGCAGTTTACACCTGCTCCACAATAGGAATCTGCACAAAAGCTGCATTAATTCAGCGGTAAATCGGCACCAGATTCCACAATGTGGGCACATAGCCTCAGTCCTCACATCCGGCCCTTCATCACACAGTAACGGATTGCTGTGGGAGCAGAGGTAAGATGGCCGGAGTCGCTCATGCTGAAGCACGGTCATTTCTTCATCGCATAATCTGAGTGCAGAGTTTTCCTCTTGTTTCACGGACTGGATCCTTACTCGGGCACCATATCTCTCGCGGAGTGATGTATAGTTTATAGATAAAAATAAACCATGAACACTTCTATTTTAATCCATTAAAAAAAGCTAAGAAAATGAACAAGATAAATCTAAATCCCATCAATATTTGGAGACTGCCAGTCTTCATCAATTATTCCATGTGCGGCGCTCCAGGGTCCTGGTCGTCGCAGTGGTATTGCTTTCCTCTTGGGGGGAGTGATGCTACGTTTGGAGGCAAGAAAGGATAACTGCATCCAGGTATCACAAACATGTAACACATTCACACTCCAGGCCACCAGGGGGAGCTTCTGCTCCTATTTATTAGGTCACTCCCCATAGATATATATAACTTAGTCTGTAGGGAAAGTTAGTCAGTTCCTGACAGAGCTCCAGACAGGAATTCTGTTAGTTAGTTCCAGACTGGAGTCTGAGGAGGACAGAAGGTTAACGGAGCTGTGCATGCCCTCAGAGCTGCAGCTCCCAGAAAGAGACATTGAAAGGCAGAATTGTATTGCAGCGAGCGTGAAGGAAGTCGAAGCAAAGGAGAGGATACCAGAAGGGGACCAGCCCCGAACAGGCTGCCTCCTTCTGTGGCGCGAAATCCCAGTAGCCGGAACACCGAGGAAGTAAGGACCTCTACGCCTTATTTCAGCGACCGGCAGGACGGCTAATTGCAGGTTACCTGTCCACACCTACACCCAGGAGGCACGGTGGCACCTACAGAGCTGGGTTATCTAAGAGACCCTAAAAACAGGCTCAAGTCATCAGTCATAGGGGTTTTGTCCTATCCTATACGGGGGACAGAGAGCGAAACACTAATCTGTGAGACCCTAATGTGAAGCCATAGGCAGTAAGGGACTACACCACCGCAGCGCAAGGGAAGGCTACTGATTTCCACCTGGATAAGGGGACTCTGGACTTGCCTCCAAACCGGCCGGAGTCTGCCTGCCCTGTGATCTGGTGGCCTGGACTGTGGACGCTGAAGTCTTCAGTAGAGGTAGAGACTGCAACCTTGTGTCCTCGATCTTCTCTGCACCTCTCACCATCTATCGTCTACACACTGGGACACCCTGGGGACATACTTCACCGGCGGGAAGGTATACCATCTAGCTGCCATAACATCACCCCAGCGGACCCCTTAAAGCAGCGTCGGTCACCCTGACCGAATACCACAGGTGGCGTCACGAACATAAATGCTATCCCTCTAAAGACCTTTCCCCTTCTATACGGACGTCCCAGGGCCACGGACCGGGTCAGCCACCGTGACATCCCCCTGTGAACCGCAGGACCCGGTACCAAGTACCCCACGGCCCTTGGGGGCGATCCAACTGCATACTTCACACCAGAGGTGTACCTAGGCATTCGGTTCAAGGGGTAAACGAATCCTCTGAATGGGTCCCTAACAATGTAACCCTGACTACAAATATTGTGGTGCACCCAAATAGTGGATGCAGGAGAAACTCGATGAAGAAAAAGTAGTATTGTCCCAGCTCCTTAAACGAATTCTTTTATTGAAGACATTAAAATTGCAAAAGCGGCTATATCCTCCTTCTGTGAAGGTGCACTAGCATGCCGATAGTCGATCTGATAAGATCTTTATCACAGCAGATAAAGATCTTATCAGATCGAAACGTATTGCTGGACTATCTGCATGCTAGTGCACCTTCACAGAAGGAGGATATAGCCGCTTTTGCAATTTTAATGTCTTCAATAAAAGAATTTGTTTAAGGAGCTGGGACAATACTACTTTTTCTTCATTGCTGTGCTGGAAGTAGTGAGCTGGCTAGGGCTTGTATGCCCAAATCTTCTTTTTTTTTTTTTTTTTCCCCTTCTCTTTATTCATAGGAGAAACTCAGCAGATAAAAGCTGTAAAAAAACAAACAAAAAAAAACTCAATACAAAGACTAACAGCGATGTTACCGCCATATAGTGTTAGACACCAGTCTTGCAGAACATATCAGATTGCGGTACTTATTGATGGTGACCTGCAGCTGACGTTTCTAATGGATTCCTTCACTTTTTAATCTGGCCCAAACCAACATGACAACTTCCAGCCAGGACTCTGCAGCAGAGACTACAACACACATCTGACTCCTCGCATTTCCTGCACTGTCACAATCTATCCCCAACCTACACCACAACCTCCTTATCCTGCTGTCACCCCAATACTGAGCCGCTGCTGCCGTATGTGTCCCTATTACTGCCCCTGATACCCCAACACTGAGCCGCTGCTGCCATATGTGACCCTATTACTGCCCCTGATACCCCAATACTGAGCCTCTGCTGCCATATGTGACCCTATTACTGCCCCTGATACCCCAACACTGAGCCGCTGCTGCCGTATGTGTCCCTATTACTGCCCCTGATACCCCAACACTGAGCCGCTGCTGCCATATGTGACCCTATTACTGCCCCTGATACCCCAATACTGAGCCTCTGCTGCCATATGTGTCCCTATTACTGCCCCTGATACCCCAACACTGAGCCGCTGCTGCCGTATGTGACCCTATTACTGCCCCTGATACCCCAACACTGAGCCGCTGCTGCCATGTGTCCCTATTACTGCCCCTGATACCCCAATACTGAGCTGCTGCTGCCGTATGTGTCCCTATTACTACACCTGATACCCCAACACTGAGCCGTTGCTGCCGTATGTGTCCCTATTACTGCCCCTGATACCCCAATACTGAGCCACTGCTGCCATATGTGTCCTTATTACTGCCCCTGATACCCCAATACTGAGCCGCTGCTGCCGTATGTGTCCCTATTACTGCCCCTGATACCCCAATACTGAGCTGCTGCTGCCGTATGTGTCCCTATTACTACACCTGATACCCCAATACTGAGCCGCTGCTGCTGTATGTGTCCCTATTACTGCACCTGATACCCCAATACTGAGCCGCTGCTGCCATGTGTCCCTATTACTGCCCCTGATACCCCAATACTGAGCCACTGCTGCCATGTGTCCCTATTACTGCCCCTGATACCCCAACACTGAGCCGCTGCTGCCGTATGTGTCCCTATTACTGCCCCTGATACGGCAGCAGCGGCTCAGTATTGGGGTATGTGTTGCTATTACTGCACCTGCTCTTGGGTACTATGTGCCTCTAATTTTACTCCTACTGAAGCCCTAGATTCCTTTCATTGCATTCATAAAGTATGTCAGTAAAAGTGCCCCACAAACATGAAGATACCCCTACAGTGAATTCCTCCATATGCACAGTATGCTGACCCTAATGTACCCCATTATGGAGGGCTATGTGGGGGCTGTTATAATATTTGGAGGGCTATGTGGGAGCATTTAAATTGTATGCAAGAAATTATACAGTGTGGATCAATTGTCTGTAAGGCCCTTCTATGTTCCTTGGATTGTGCACAAGGGCCATACAGACATGGAGGGGGATCTTGGTGGAAGAACATGACCGGCTGCACAAAGCTTGGACATTAACCTATAATGGAGACTGAACCCGGCCTCTCCCTAACAGGGTCTGACCTCACAAATGTTCTTTTGGGTGAAGGGGTAAAAATTCCTACAAACTCCTCTAAAACCTTTGTGAAATCCTTCCCAGAAGAGTGGAACTGTTATAACTGCAGAGGGGCGACTCCATATTATTGTCTATGGAGGACAGAAACGTTAAGTGGAAGAGGCCAATACGTAAATAGTACCTACTCCTATATGAAATGCAACATTTATTTCCATGGGGAAATGAAACTGTGAACGTTGATTCTGGGAGGTTGTATGTAATACCTTCTATAATAATTTTTTTTTTTTTTTCAGGGCTTATCCAATCAATGAGTATCCCTGCAAAACTAAGAAGGCAGCTGCCATAATGCACATGATTATGAATAACCTGGATCCAGCAGTGGCTCAGGTACAGCTTTATAATTCTGATCTGAGATGGCTGCCTTTAATGTTGGGTGATCATGGAAAGTGTTGGGGACTTTATGATGAACGCTCTTGTCTTGTGACTTATGCACAGTATGGTGACGGTATATAATGCCATATAATAATACCGTCATATAGCGCATGCATATTATGGCCATAAGGAAACAGTCATGCCATATAGTGCCCAGAAATACCACTATAAAATTGCTTTATAATACCTTTACTGGTGTGCAAAGGTAGCTCCTCGGCCACCGGAGACTGGGTTGAACCGAGCAGTGGAGGCTGCTTAGTGATAAAGGTCTCGGACCCGTTTACCCTTTAACCCGTTAGTCTTGCCCTGTATACATAATATGGTGATATTATTTAATTGTAGATTTTATAACTTCTGACCCACAGTTTCCCCAGGAGTTGGTAACATACGGTGGCAATGGACAGGTCTTCAGTAACTGGGCGCAGGTGGGTGCTAAGTGCGGTTGGATTCTGGATATTTATTGGTAACTTTAAGGGTTGCAGATTCTCAGGACCATTCCTCCTATTCCTGATGAGGCCGCAATATGAATTAATTGGCTGATGACCGGGAATAATAGATTGAAGGAGAGGTGAGACAGTTTAGCCTTAGTGTCCTCTTTAACTATAGTGGGCCGTCTGCTTTCTTCAACCTACTTGCCTTCTGTATTTTGATATGTAATCTAATAGAAATATTTTAAAGGTGGTTTGTTTTTGTTTTGTTTTTTGTTTTTTTTTTTCTTGTCCTGGGATTGTACTTTCTGACCTCTTGTGGATGGAATTTTTCTTTTTAACCGTCAAGCCCTTCCTCCTTGGAACCATCCATAAAGCCAATTCCAAATCAAAGCCACTTGAGACTTGGCCGGCCTCCCGAGTTGGCATCAGAACAGGAGTTTACCATCCCCACTACCATTTCTCTTCTCTTGTATCTGCAGTTCTGGCTGGTGATGCATTATCTCTCTGAGATGACGGAGGAACAGACTTTGGTGATGTATAGCGGTCATCCTCTTGGTCTCTTTCCTAGTCACCCTGGTGCTCCAAGAGTGGTGATCACCAATGGGATGGTGAGACATCTGCTCATTGCCGTTCTCCAGGTGTTCAGATGGGTAACCATATATAAAAGGTGGTCTCGTTAATTTTTGGCTCTTTAGGTTATTCCCAACTACTCATCTAGGAAGGATTATGAGAAGATGTTTGCTTTAGGAGTCACAATGTAAGTATACAACCTTCCTCTATCCTCCATATTTTACTCTCCCATAAATCTCCTATTTATCCAGCATTTTGCTGGTTCCCTACTGAGACTTTACCGTCCACAAGTAAATTGTAGCATTGGGGTCTTAATGTCGGCAGGACTGGTGGGCTATCTTGTGTATTGAGCACTCTCTACTGGGCATGTCAGACTTAAACACTCAGATTGAGAAGGTTATACCTAGAGACTTCTGGCAGCGGCTTACTCCCCTTCCCCATTTGGAGCTCATGTACGCTCGGCAGAACTGACTGTGCACATGTATGGGAGGAAGAGTGTTCGGCCCAGAGCGGCAGAAGCTTTACTGGTACCATTTGTATAATGCATTTGGGAACGACACTATATAGATCTGATTCCATGAGGTTAATTTTTGCATAATTTCAAGTCAATTTTTTATTTGCCTTTTGGAAGGTATGGACAGATGACAGCAGGAAGCTACTGCTACATCGGCCCGCAAGGAATTGTGCATGGCACAGTGGTAAGTTGGCACAATGTGTACTCAAAGTATATTGCGGGGTTTTAATTTAAAAGAAACAATCCATGCAAAACTATAAGGCTATGTGCACACGTTGCGGAATCATGTGCGGATTTTTCCGCACCGGTTTTGCAAAATCCGCAGGTAAAACTAACTGTTTTACCTGTGGATTTTGTGCGGATTCCACCTGCGGTTTGACACCTGCAGATTCCTATTGTGGAGCTGGTGTAAACCGCTGCGGAATCCACACAAAGCATTGACATGCTGCAGAAAATACTGTGTGGAAACGCTGCATTGTATTTTCCGCAGCATGGGCACTGCGGATTGGTTTTCCATAGGTTTACATGGTACTGTAAACCGCATGGGAAAACAGCTGCAGATCCGCAGCAAAATCTGCAACATGTGCACATTGCTCCAACTTGCAGTCATGCAGCATTAGGCTGTGTCATGGACCACCTCCCGATACTAAACTGGGGGTAACAGTGCATAAGTTATGCCGAGTGTTTCTTTAAATATTGCACTTTAAGTAGTTTGCCCTCTGGCCACATCTGATCCCATGCTTCTGATCCCACAGCTCACTGTACTGAACGCTGGCAGGAGATACCTTGGAGCAGATGATCTCAGTGGGAAGGTGTTTGTGACCTCGGGTCTGGGAGGAATGAGCGGTGCACAGGCAAAAGCGGCCACAATAGTGGGCTGTATCGGGGTCATTGCTGAGGTAACTGTTCTTGGCTCTCCATTATGGGACACAACTTGCTGATGTGACGTTGCTCCGGGGTGGCTCCATGCGCCTCCATCTCACGGCTCCTGTGTATTGTCAGGTCGATGAAAGCGCTCTGGTAAAGAGACATAAGCAGGGCTGGCTGATGGAGGTAACCAAGTCTCTGGATGACTGTGTCCAAAGGATCAGGTAAGGGGAAACCAGACTGAAGTGTTAAGTGTGGTGGGGGTGCTTGTTTGTTCTAGAAGTATAATATATATATATATATATATATATATATATATATATATATATATATATATATATATATATATATTTTTTATGTACCTTTAACAATCTTTTGTCTTAACAGAAAAGCAAAGAAGGATAAGGAGACGCTCAGCCTGGGATACCATGGGAATATCGTGGACCTTTGGCAAGTGGTGTTCTTCTGCTGCACATATGGGGCCTGAATGCGTCACCATGTGCCAGGGAGGAATCTGTAACACATTAGAGTAATGCTCTTATGATAGACGCCATCACTGGAGGTGATCCTGATCGCTCACAATCCAAGTTTCTGCTCCCAGATCTGAAATATTCAGAGTTAAAGAATTTCCCTATAGGAATAATTCACAGGAAAACAGAAAATTCATCCTCTGCTCACAGTTCATTGCAGATGTTTCTGGAAACTCTGGATGACTACAAATATGGCCGTGTAACGGGGTTATCCCAGAAACATGATCTCTTAACTACAGGATGTATGGTTAGGGTTGTGGGGTCCTCCCACTGACGACCGTCGCTGATCTTGAGGATGAGGGTCCAGTGTCCCTCGTGTACCCACCACTTCACTCGCTGTGTATGGGAGCGGTGGTCACATGCACAATCTCTCATACCAGTAAATGGAGCATTGATTAGCGGCTGTACACTACTTTACACTGACCTATCCTTGGCACAAGTCATCAATTTCTGGTCGGCCAGGGTCCGACACACAGCACCCTACTGATCAGCTGTTAAGAACTGCTACTCCTCTCGTGTGGGATCCCTGCACTCCCCACATCCAGCTGTTGGACCACCAACAATCCTACATTCTGTGGACGGTGATAACCCAGTTAAGACTCCTACATAGGATGTAACCTGGAACTTAACAAGTTTAGCATTGTTCCACTGGAATCCTAGAGTCAGAGAGACTCCACGGTCTATCTTGGAGGAGACCTGCACGGTAGTCTATAGTTGGGGGTTACTAATTTTTGTGTAAGGACACAATCATTAACCTTTATCAAGACTTTCCTGACTGCTAAATAATAACTTATTATAACTGGTAAAAAGCTGGATAGTGGTGGTTGGTCTGTCAGCCATAATGGACGCTTCCCAGCACTTCTAGAATTGGAGAAACGACACATGCACACGTTCTAAGCTTCCAACCAAGATACACACATGCACACGTTCTAAGCTTCCAACCAGGATGTGTCCATCTATAGTCCTGTGGTGGGTTTCCTGCTGGCTCTCCTAGGAGGGCATTACAGGGTGGTTTCAGCATGCCGGTTGTGGGGAGCTCTATAGTATTTGGCACTGGAAGGTCTGGACTATGTTTGCATTGTGTGGCCTGAAGTCCCTACTCATAATTGAATATTGGCTTGCAGGGAGAGGCTGGTAGAAGAATATGAGAAGACCGGTGACCTACTGGTAGACCTTGGATCGGATCAAACCTCCTGCCATAATCCATTCAGTGGTGGATATTACCCGGTGCAGTTGTCATTTACTGAAGCCAATAAAATGCTCTGTAGTGACCCCCTGACTTTCCGCCAGCTGGTCCATGAAAGGTAAGTTGTCCAGTGGTGGTCCACCTGTCCAGGGGTTAATGACTGGATCCCAGCTGTTATAACTAATGGCAGGTGTTTCAGTATCTCTAGAGACCAGGAGCTATTCTAAATGTGTTTAGTTACTGAGTCTTCATCACATCATTCAATACATTTCAAAGCCAATAACTTAGATGCCATACATGAAGAGGCCACTAGGCATAGACCCTTCTATAATTCTTGGTTGGACCAGGGATTTATCAATTTACTAGGACAGGCTACCGTATTACATCAGGATGATCTGATCACGTGAAAGTTGTAAAATAATACGGATACTTCTATCCTAGAGTATAATGCGCTGCTCCTGAATGCTTTCTGCTTTTCCACAGCTTATGGCGTCAGGTCTCTGCAATCAATAAGCTGTCTGATAAGGGCATGTTTTTCTGGGACTATGGGAATGCTTTCTTGCTAGAAGCACAAAGAGCTGGTGAGTAAAATGCAAAACCTTAAACTTTAACTTTTTTTTTTGGTGTGCAAAAATAAGCACTTACAAGCCTTGTGTAAATGTAGATTAGTAGAGGGGCCTCTCGTACCCCAACCTAGCTACATTTTGGAGGACCCGACTCGTCCGTACATTGCACAGGCAGCACTCTGTCAGTGACAGTTGTGTAATCCTTCAGTTCTCTGCAGCTCCACACCAGGTAAAGTCAACAATTGCGCCAGACAATATTTTACACATCACAGATGTTTTCTTGGGGTCCAAGCAACATGACTCTCTGCAATCAGCTTATTTTTGCAGGACTTTGGAAATTTTTATATATATATATATATATATATATATTTTTTTAATCTGGAGAACCTATGAAGCTTTTATAATGTCTCTTGTGCATTGATGTAATGTGAGCCGTCCTACTCTGAGCAGGTGCTGATGTTGAACAGAAAGGTGGGCGAGGCATGGAGTTCAGATACCCATCATACGTGCAGCATATTATGGGGTGAGCACTTGGATTGTACAATGTCTAATGTTACTACTTGTCCCCCTCCCAAAAAAAAATCTAAAGGGCAGAGTCTTGCAGTGTGAGGTATGTGTCTCCCCCATGTCAGTGGACAGGCGGCTGCTCATCTTGTCTGCTCGCAATAAATAAGGAATCCCAAACATCTACTAATTAAGCTGTTTTGTGTTTATTACCAGAGACCTATTCTCTCTGGGTTTCGGGCCGTTCCGTTGGGTGTGCACCTCCGCAGATCCGACTGACCTGGAAGTCACTGACCACATCGCAGCCACTGCCATGGAGGATATTATTGCACAAGGAGGTAAATGGATCCTTGGTGTGCAAGTATGAACCACGGAGAAATGGATAAATGCAGTTACTTATTACTGGAAATGTTCCCTTTTAAAACATGAGCAAGGAATCAATAGATAAGCATTGATCTCTGGAGAGTGATAGTATTGAAATTACCACTGAATGCTGGGTATAACCTTAAGATATGTACAGGATAAGTAATATATGTGCAGTGACTACATCAGCAGAATAGTGAGTGCAGCTCTGGGGTATAATACAGGATGTAACTCAGGATCAGTAATGTAATGTATGTACACAGTGACTGCACTAAAAGAATAGTGAGTGCAGCTCTGGAGTATAATACAGGAGGTAACTCAGGATCAGTAATGTAATGTATGTACACAGTGACTGCACCAGCAGAATAGTGAGTGCAGCTCTAGGGTATAATACAGGATGTAACTCCGGATCAGTAATGTACTGTATGTACACAGTGACTACATCAGCAGAATAGTGAGTGCAGCTCTGGAGTATAATACAGGATGTAACTAAGGATCAGTAATGTAATGTATGTACACAGTGACTGCACCAGCAGAATAGTGAGTGCAGCTCTGGGGTATAATACAGGATGTAACTCAGGATCAGTAATGTACTGTATGTACACAGTGACTACATCAGCAGAATAGTGAGTGCAGCTCTGGAGTATAATACAGGAGGTAACTCAGGATCAGTAATGTAATGTATGTACACAGTGACTGCACCAGCAGAATAGTGAGTGCAGCTCTAGGGTATAATACAGGATGTAACTCCGGATCAGTAATGTACTGTATGTACACAGTGACTACATCAGCAGAATAGTGAGTGCAGCTCTGGAGTATAATACAGGATGTAACTAAGGATCAGTAATGTAATGTATGTACACAGTGACTGCACCAGCAGAATAGTGAGTGCAGCTCTGGGGTATAATACAGGATGTAACTCAGGATCAGTAATGTACTGTATGTACACAGTGACTACATCAGCAGAATAGTGAGTGCAGCTCTGGGGTATAATACAGGATGTAACTCAGGATCAGTAATGTAATGTATGTACACAGTGACTGCACCAGCAGAATAGTGAGTGCAGCTCTGGAGTATAATACAGGAGGTAACTCAGGATCAGTAATATATGTACACAGTGACTGCACTACGTATCTGGATGTGTATTTGTTTAATGCCAGACTAGCTGTTGTGCACATGTATCTGACTACACTGTATTTATCCTCTACATTCTAGACTATAAATGGTTGTCATTAAAATAACAGAACATTCCGGGGGAATTGCACAATGTTTCCACGCAAACTAATGTAGCTAAAAATGGATAGTCTTGTATCTGTATTCACCTAAGTACACAATTCCAACAATACAATTATATATTTTAACAAGAAATAATGGCATTAAATGGAAATGATTTTTCTTTAATGTTTCCTCACTTCCCCACCATCTCGGTATAGTGCCAACATATTCTGCTGCGCTGTACATGGGCTGCAATCCCTCCGATCAGTCACTTTATTAAACAGCTGTAATTTTTGTTCTTTGGGAAATCCTGATCTCTAGTTGCCTGGCCCAGATGGGGGTAATTCCTTACACCATCTTCTTGATCTTTCACTCCTCAGTCAGTGATGCGGTCAGGAATCAGTACAACGATAACATACGATGGATCAAAGATGCGAGGAAACACCAACTGGTAACGTCTCCTCCCCTCATCTGAGCAGCCATATCTGCTGTAGAACATTAATGTTTTTGGGTCTTTCTTTTCAAGGTTGTTGGTTCTCAGGCCAGAATCCTATACTCTGACCAGAAAGGGAGAATCTCCATTGCTGTCTCCATTAATAGAGCAGTGGCCAACGGACAAGTGAAGGTGCGATCGTGGTCTATGTATTTCTCTGACCCTATACATCTATATAATTGTGTAACACACATTTGACCTTCAGGCTCCAGTGGTAATCAGCCGAGATCATCATGATGTGAGCGGAACAGATAGTCCTTACAGAGAAACCTCCAACATATATGATGGCTCTGCCTTCTGCGCAGGTGAGTATAAATGTCACTGTATGGTAAGGGGGCTTCCTCGGGAGACTGGAAAAGCCTAACCAACAGCATGTCAGCACTATAGCAAAATCACAGTATTGTGTGCTACAATACCCCCTCCAAAAAATCTCTCTCCTCTTCACTTTGCTTGTTGCCCAAGATCTAGTTTCTTTAAAACTTCCCACGTCTGTGCTTTATACCTACCAGTCATTGACATTTCAAATACTATTGTATCTTTGTCTAAAGTATCTTGACCCCTTTTTTTGAAGCTACTAAAACTTCTGCACATCATAACTATTGATGGAGCACTACTGTACATAGAAATTGGACCCCCTGTTACATCTGGTTCCTGACAATGCTCCAGCTGGTACAGGTGGTCCTTGTGCCCACATGCCGTTTCTGTGACTGATCCTTTAGTTTCTCAGCACCCATTAACAAGGTGACCTGGAATGGGCCTGTAACGATCCATGACTGTCTGTATTTGCAGATATGGCTGTACAGAACTTTGTAGGGGATTCCTTTCGAGGGGCCACATGGGTAGCTCTTCACAATGGAGGAGGTGTCGGCTGGTGAGTTAACGGTGCGGCAGGTTTGTGATGTCAGGTTGGGTTTATCTGGCTACAACTGTCAATGAATAATTGCAATTTTGTAGTTTGCCTTTTCTGGGAGGGGTATTATAATAAGCAGTGTAAAACTGCTATAGTCCGCTACATCCTGACTTCCATTAATTTCTGATGACACTGTATAAGGAGAGATCTGGATACCGCTCTGCTAGGGCTAGCATCCACAAAAGAACATACTGCAAAAAAACAAATAACAAAGATGGTATTTACCAACACCAGGTCACAAAACAAATGCACTACAGGATGTGGAATCCCCATCATAAAGGTAGAGGCAGCACAAGTGTAAAATACATGAAGCATCCACTAACACACTGACTATTCATGAAAGTATTCTAAATGCACATGGATAAGGCTTGTGTAGGGCGCCAGTCACACAGATACGTGCAGTGTCTGGCTTCCAGTCTATTGGTTACACCCATATAATTAAATTGGGTGGCTGTGTGCACTCCAAGATCCCCCAGCCAACACTACAGCGCCTGGCTGTACCCTGCAAAAAGGAAAATCTGCCACAAATATGTAATATGCATGGGGTATTGGACCTTTCTCCATAATTAGATGGTACAGGGTTAGAAAGACATCACTCCCCGTTTGTGCAGCTCGCTCCCATTCACTTGAGTGGAGCTGAACTGCGGTACCAGAACATTGCCTAGAGACAGGTGTCGCGGATTCTGGCAGAAGGCCGCCATGTCTTTCTAATCCTGGACAGCCCCTTCAATAAGATCTCGCTTTCCACGCAATCTGGACAGGAGGAGGTGTGGGAACGGCAGAGTCTGGATTCTGACTCTGGAAATGTTTGCCGTTGCTAAACTCAACATCAGATGGATTACAGTCTGAGACTTAATTCTGATATTTGGCTTCCCTGCAGGGGCGAGGTCATCAACGGAGGCTTTGGTCTAGTTCTGGACGGATCTCCTGAGGCTGAGCGAAATGCAAAAACTATGCTGAGCTGGGACGTGTCCAATGGGGTCTGTATAATGCAGAACTTGAGTTTCCAAATTTAGGAGAGTGCCATGCCCTGAAATATTTGCTACTATTAATCATCCTTCTTGACTATTCTTGGTTCTTGCACAGCCGTGGCATTTTAGTAATGAGCACTTTCCACTAAAATGAGTCCGTCCCTGGGAAATCTAAGCCCCGGAGTCTCTCCTATCACCTGGTTAGAGGATTCTGGGTGATAGTAAATATAGAAGACATTGCTTCTCAAGGGTTCACAGAAAAAAGGAGGGCACCATCAGCAATAATAAATATAGGGAATCTACCTGGAGTATGTCAAATTGAAAAAAAAGGCATACTGTATTCCAGGGACCACCAACCAATTAAACAAAATTAGAGTCCAACAACCACACAAATTAAAAACTAAGAACAAATATCCCATCCCATTGAATATGCACATTGCATTTATCAAAAAGTATTATGTATATCATCAATCAATAAGTAAATGTAATAACTCTGGCCATGAAAGTCACTCTGCAGGTTAGAAATGGCAACACAATGTGATGTACACTGTAGAAGACAAAGCATAGGGATAAAATCTACCCCAGTATGAACACAGGCAAAGTACAGATAAGCCAATGCTAGTAAGTAAATGATCATAAATTGTGGGTGTAACATGTTAAACACAAATGATCAGTAACAGAAATATTCACACCAATATCTCACAAAAATGTGGCAAGATACATGGAGCTGTTGTGCTGTTAAAGGTTAGTGTGAATGGGTGAGTGACAAAATTGCACATCCCTAAGGCCTAATGAAGATGTGAACCTACGTTCACAAAATTAAACCCACTTTGTTAGTAAATAACATGGCCGTAAAATACAACTGACATATATCCGTATGCTGAAGAACATACCAATAAATATATAGGATAAATTGGATTGAACACTGTCATGTGAGACCGATCAGGACAGCTTCAATAGCCATATGCACCATACCATAGAACCGGGCAAGGCAGCTATAACCTGCAGCACAATGCAATAAAGCCTATGGCACATGACCGGAGAGTGCAAACCAATGATCCAGGGGGCGTCCGAACCCAACGTGTGCTGCCACTAAAATGGCTTCATCAGGGGTAGATTTTATCCCTATGCTCTCTTCTACAGTGTACATCACATTGTGTGGCTATTTCTAACCGGCAGCACCTGCAGAGTGACTTTTTCATGGCCAGAGTTATTAAATTTACTTACTTTTATGATAAATACAATCAATATTATGTAGATTATCAATGTGTATATCCAGGGGGACCCACCCCACAATGGAGCATTTGTTCTTGGTTTTTTTAATTTGTGTGGTTTTTGGACTATAATAAAATTTGTAATTTTGTTTAATTGGTTGGTGGTCCCTGGAATATAGTATGCCTCTTCTCTTCAATTTGCTTCTCAAGGGTTGTGACACAACTCTCCTAGCCTTAGACTGCAAGTTCGTTGTTGTGGATATGTTCATACGTTGCGGATTCCGCTGCGGAATTTTCCGCAGCGGATTTGATAAATCCGCAGTGCCAAAAGTACTGTGGATTTTATCGCAGTTTTTTTTTTTTTGTGCGGTTTCCACTGTGGTTTTAGACACCTGCGGGTTTCTATAATGGGGCAGGTGTAAAACCGCTGCGGATTCCACACAAAGAATTGACATGCTGCGGAAAATAAACCGCTGCGTTTCCGCGCGTTTTTTTCCGCAGCATGTGCACTGCGGTGTTTGTTTTCCATAGGTTCATTGTACTGTACACCGCATGGATAACAGCTGTGGATCTGCAGCGTCAAAACCGCTGCGGATCCGCAGCAAAAACCGCAATGTGTGAACATAGCCTAACATGTCTACACTTGCTCCCTGTTATCAGCCGTTTTCTCTATATTCTTATATGGGATGACTGGTAAACATAAGTTTAGGGTTATGGCCTCTTAAGGATTAATTTTGCTTTCTTAGGTGACACGACGCTGTTGGTCCGGTAACAGAAATGCGTATGACACAATAATCCGTGCGATGGAGGAAGATCGGAGTCTAAGAGTGACGCTGCCGTATGAGATAAAGGACAGGAGGGTGCTGGACGTGGCTCCACCTGAGAAGTGAGAAAGTTAGTCTTCCTGACCGCCATCACTGTGACGTCAGTCTGCATCATCCATCCATCCAGCTTTCCTCTCCAAGAATCCCTCTCCTGTAGACTTTTTCCATATATTGATAGTAAACTGATGAATCCTCATCAAGCCTTTGACTCATTATTCACTAGAAACCTGTTAGAGGGATTGTGATCTAAGGCTTTCATTAAATGGCAAAGTGGTCTATGGACCCCCTATAGCACCGATTCCAGGTGTAACGGTTACCTGTGTACTCCCTATAGTTACTCTGCCACATAGATTAAGGTTCACAGTAAAACTTATATAAAACTTCATCCAGGGGCAGCTGGGTGCGGTATTCAATAACGTCACTGTAGTGTGGTCTGGAGATCTGGTTGTTGCAGTGAGAAGTCCGATCACTGACGACTCTGGCAATATTCTGCTGCCCACATGTTCCCAAACCTCTGGATATACAGACTCTAGAGCTCGGCCCTTATGTAGGTGCTGCTGTAGTCTTGGGACAGGACAGTTCTGCCCCCTAGTGTCTGAAAGTCAAACCTCTGTGTAGCCAACTTCTACATTAGAGGCCACGTTAACTGTTACAAACTGAACTTTAGACAGGACACGAACCCGCAGTGATGCCAACAGGTTAGGTGAATTTACAGAGCTTGGATATTTTTCAGTATAAAATAGACACTCGAAAGTAAATGCAAAAAGTGAATGTTATTTATTTAATATGGTTGATTCAGCCAATCACATGGCCTTCATCAGAACTAAAAATATAAATAAAATTTACAACAAATAAAAATGCATGCAAATGTAATGGATAAGTGTACATGTTTGAGAAAAACAAGACGGCGTATCTGATCAATATAGCGTTGGATATAGCGAAGGGTACCAGTCTCTAACTCTGATTCCATTATGTGTATCATGGTATAGTGAAGCCTAACTGACTACATATAATATACATCACAGAGCTGGAACAAAATCATCGCCATTCTGTAGTGCAGGTAAAAGAATAGAGGCTGAATTCACACCACAATGCCCAATAGATGGCAAATTACCTTGTGAGCTGCAAGAAATACAGATTTACCAAGAAGCTCCTTTTTGCATATTACTTGTCAAATCATAGCAGATGCAAGGGGATAATACTCAGTTCGATCTTCTAATATCTGATAGACTATTAGCACAGCATTAACTCAGCAGTGATACCTTGGTATTATGCTTGATGGCCCATATCAATAGGAATGGCGCTAGAAGTATGGCGCGGTTAGTATGTCGCTATCAGCATCTCTTCATGTTAACTACCATATAGTAAATGTGCGCCATTCCTTGTTAGTGATGCATTTCCAGTTGGATACTTGGTATAAAAATGTGTTTTGTTTTTTTCTTCTTATGACTAGCACAAATGGCAAGGCTGGCAGATCAGAAAACAAGTCAATAAAATATTTCATACAAATATAGGAAAATGATAAGTTTACACTTGACCAAAACCAAAGACCCTCGCTTCTCATGCATTAAAAAGGTGAATTACAGAGAATGCTGTCACTGAACAAAAACTGCTTTGTGTAATGACTGTTAAAGTTGGTGCAGGATATCTCTGTGGTCTACGGTGAACAAGTCCTATTGCACTTAACAGCTCAGCATCATGACCAGACTAAATACTACTGCCATGTGGAAAAATGACTGTACCAAGCATTACTGAATACTACCGCCATATTATAACCTGTGAGAACCACTGCACACTGGGCAGGTAAACACAAGACTGACCAGATGCAGGTGACATTTTAGGTTGTAGTCATCCAGGTGTGGGGTTGTGTGTTTTTTTTTTTTTGTTTTTTTTTCTTTTGTTTTATCACTTTAGCTGGGCCAGATCACGATCAAGGTTAGTCTAGTTATTACTTTTTCTCTGCAAAGTTTGTTGGCCTATATTCCCCATACCGCCACACTATCGACTTTTATCCCCTCCACCCCTAGTTCTACAATGCTTCAATATAAGCCACAAAGTATGTCTATCATACTGCAGTCAATTTCCTCTGAATAATAGCCAGTGTCCTCCCATGAATGCCAGAATGTTATTAATGCCTGCATTTCCTGCCCCTACCCCATGTGCCAACTGTAGTGGCATCAAATTCTCCCCAATAAAACACAATGGCCCCCTTTTTTGGCCACACTGCCTAAGTGAAGGTACAATTTGCCTTATACAAACAGGCTTGTCTGTGTCTGACATGATGCTCAAATGTAACTGATGATGTTGCCATTCACACCATTTACTGTTATGAGCTGTAAATTTGGATTCTGGAAGGCGTAACCTGTGGCAAAGAACAAGAAATCCCCAGAACAAAAATGGGGTCAATATTGGGGTATATTAAGAATATTAAAAAAAATGTCCTTCTTGGCCCCCCTTTTATCAGCAGACAGCAGTAGCCTGCCCATACAGTGCCAGTGCTTGGATTCGGGAAGGCCATGGCTGATGGGGGGGGGGGGGGGGAGGGAATGTCCTGTGGCCTAAAATCCAGGTGCTCCTGTATCCACCACTCGTTGTGTTGTATATCCAGCGAGTGCCTAATGTTAGCACGCAGCTTCATGTAACCTTCACACGCTGCCAGATATCAGTATTAGTGCTGATTACTGATGGACGACTGGTTAATATGTAATAAACCTCCTCCAGTCTGAATATAGAGCACCTGGTGCTCTAATCCCACAGTCATCTACTGCACCTCCTCAAGACATAGACTGCCCCTCATCATGCAGATGATTCTACCTCTGCTGCTGGGAATCACTGTGGTGTCTGCGGCTCTACAAGGTAATGCTGATGGCGACATACTGCATCTGTAGTAATACCGCTGTTACAGATCAGTGCTCATGCAAAATGCAGATGTCTATAGTAGCCTGTCTCCGCAAATGGTGCAAGATATCAGTCCATATGGATAGATGCGGAACACGAATGCAACATTACTGCACCCTGGTCAGTTTTTGAAACTCTCTTGGAAGGGGAACACTTCTCATTACAAATTGTTGAAATTTAGAAACTTCAAGTTTGTCGGCTTTTCTGAATTTTTCAGAGTTTGACTCTCAATACTAGAAATCCTCTAATTGCCCAGAAGATGGGTGCATAACACTTGCAGTCCTCTGAACGCCTTTTGAGCTTTTTAGTGTTACCGAACCGAGCCTTACGAATGTCTAAGTGACATCAATCCATCTTGCAAGGCTAAAGCGGAAGGCAATACTGAATTTTTTTTTTTTTTAACATTCTCACCCCTCCTATCCCTGGTCAAAAAAAAAGCAATGTACATAACCCTAAAATATAATTTCACCAGGTAGATACTACCAAAGTATTTTGCAGTAGCATCAACATATTGTTTCACATATAGTTTATATTGGACTATTAAAACGGTTGTAAAACTTCAACACTTTTTTTTTTTCCCCTAGTGATGAGCGAGCGTGCCCGGATATGGTGTTATCCCAGCAGGCTCGTGTCCTAATCGAGTATTTTCGGCATGCTAGAAAAATAACATTCGGGTCGTCCTCACTGCATGTCTCGTGGCTGTTTGACAGCTGCAACAAATGCAGAGATTGCCGAATAGCCGTGAGACATGCAGCCGTGACGACTCGAGCATTTTTTTTTTCGAGCACGCCGAAAATACTAGGTGGAATCAGGAAATCCAATTTAATAATCTCTAATTTTGACAAATCTGTATGTATATATGTTGGTTTACCGTCTATGTTCACAATTGGATGCAGTGTTGGACATCCCCGGTATTAACCATGCGGTTTGGAAATCCTGCACGAGTTCTCTTCACACTGTATCAATGGGACGGTATAAACCAGGACTGCGCCCTCCCGGTCTCATGGGCCCCATAGCTGCTGCACCAAGGAACTTTTAACATTGCCAATGCCCAAATCGTGGGTAAAGCCACACAACTCTCACTTCCTTTATTTCCTTCAGATCGATGGGTCAATGACTACGATCAAGTTCTCCACTACGAGTGTCAGAGTCACCAGAGCATTAGCTTAATAATCAGGTAATAAAACACGAAGCTTGCCCTGGAATAGATAAGGCAGAAGAGCTGGGCCGGCGGCACATGTGCCTTTACTTATCTACATTGGTGTTTATAGACTAGAGACCTTTAGGTTCTGCCCCTGCGGTGCCTGGGAGCACCCACAAATCGAGAGGGCCTGGCAGCTTTTGGGTTGGGTTTGCATAAACATCCCTGAAATTTGCCAGGATTTTATCTGAAAAGTTGGGAAAGTCCTGGAATAGTTGCCAACTATGTGCACCGTAGGTGCTAGAGTGCTGCCAATATATCGCTCTGCTGTGGCCTGGACATCTGCACACATTGTTAGGGCAGCTATGAATTCTTGCCTTGAATTGCAGGGGGTTGTATTTAAGGTCCTGAGTGGCAAATGTGTCCATCTGAAGAATAATACAGGAGAGCTAAGAATTGGGCCCTCGTATCAGCATGCAAGACCTCCTTACAGCTACTAGGACTGTGGTTACACCCATGAATAAGCAAATGAGCTTGATACAACCCCTTAGAGCTGTAACTATGGCCTCCTATATTCATATACCATATATTACTTATCATCCTGTTCTACTTTCCTCCAGCATCCACGACAACAAGCGCGAGGATCGTGTCTGGGACTTCAGCTGCCAGAACACCTTTAATAATCCAGGTTCCTGTTATTGGACAAATTACGTCAATGACTTTGACCAGGAGTTCACGTTCGTCTGTCCGTTTGGCTCAGTTCTGAGTGGAATGGATAGCTACCATGATGATGGAAAAGAAGACAGGAGGTAAAAGTATTTTTTTTCCAGCAGTTTGACGGAAACCCCTGAATAGTTTTTTTTTTCATTTGTATATGTTCCTGGTTAAGGAATGAAATGTTTAGGATTTAATTCAGATTTTTTAGGGGGTGTAATCATATCAACGTTATAATAAGAGTTTCTGCTTTTTGGGATAAAACATGATACTTCTGAATTCTTAGCTCTCTTCCAGAAGGAAAGCGGTCTCCTTGGCGCTATCCACTGGAGGAAGTTCACGTATCATGTTTTTAAGATTAGCAGATTATTGATGTCAGATAGATAAAAATGTATTTTTAAAAACATCAAATCATTTTTAGATGGAGGTTTCTTTGCTGTGATGGAGAGACGGATGTTCAAAGCAACTGCAAGTGGAGCGGCTATGTCAATGAATTTGACAATTACCTACGATGGGATGCACCGCCAAATTATCACCTTGTTGGGGCTCAAAGTTATCATGACAACAGTAAGGAGTAAGTGTCTGCACTGGGACACAGGATCTAATGCCTCCACGGTCAATATTCACAAACATATTCTATCATATGTTTAGTAAAACCCTTAAAGGGATAGTCTCAAATGGAAAACGGCAAATTTTCCCTGCTGGGGGAAACGTATTATCACCTGACCCTCAGAGATGGCTCTGTCAAACTGTACCCCAGAGCAAGCTCAGTCACGGACCCCATCCCAAAATAGAAGGTGCACACCATGGGATGCTGCCATCTTCTCTTCTAAATGAGTTGAGTTCTTGCCAGTAGGGGAAGGTGAGATCTGCATAGAGTATATTCCTGGCATACAGAACTAAATGAGTATTTCCGGTCTTGTGAAACTTGCAGACACGGCTGGTCCAAGGATTCACATGCTCATGTGAACTTGACCTTAAAAGGGCTGTCCCCATACACAACATATCCCCTGTCCACAGGAACAGTGATCAATGTATAACTCCTACAGAGATACCAGCTATACATTCAAGTGATAGAGAAACATGTGGCGGCATACAGAGCGCCTGATCATATGTATTAATGTGGACCCCTGGAGAGTTCCTGTACCGGGTCCGTGCATAAATCCCAACTCAATACTATCTGTCTTGCCGAATAGTCATTGTTGACATTTTTTTTCTTTTCTCAACTATCAATCGGATTTGTTTTGCAGGGACAGACGCTGGAATTATTACTCGTGTGAGAAGAACTAATTAATTATTGCAAATACTGGGGATCAGCGGCACATCGTATGCCTGACCGTAAAGTATCAGGCAAAACTAAAGACCAATAATTAGAGGTTGATCAAAATTGAAAAAAAATAAAATAAAATAAACCATTCCGGCTTTGTTTTCAAAACATTGTCGCACTTCTCAGTTGGTTGTTTATGGTATTGCAGCTCAGCGCTGTTGAAGAATCGGTCTGTATCATAAGCCTGCTGTGGACAGATGTGGCACAGTTTTTGGAAGAAACTATCAATATTTAATATCAGACTGTACATTTAATTCTAAGTAAACAAATAAAGGAATATTTTAAAATCAGAACATTTCCTGTTTCTACTTAACAATCAACATCTGGCAGGAGCATCATGTGACCGCTGCAGACAATCAGAGGCCACTGATTGCCTGCAGCCTTCTCAGTTCAGTGTGAACAATATCTTCCTGTTAAGAAGAGAGGTTGCAGCAGATCAGTAGCACAAATTTGACTGAACAATAAAGACGTTTTTTTAAATACTTTGTCTTTGATACATTTTTATTATTTTTTAAACACTGAGTTTTTTTATATTGTTCTTTATTAGTCTCATTAGTGTAAGAATTTGCATCCATTGTTCTTAGTGGGTCCGATTGAATGATAGGTCCCAGAATGACGAATAACAAGAATAACTATATGAAAATGTGTAATGGGACTTTAATTACAAAAAAAATCCCACTGAATTTCTGCCCTGCTATAATATGACCTTACATCATTTCAGTGATCTTCTCATTAACTCAGTAGAAATTGTTAATGAAGACAATGCAGCTGATATCACTCCTTCATAGTGACTGAAAAAGAACAGACTGGTTGCTTTATAATGATGCTGGAGCTTGAAATCACTTCTGGTAAACAACTTACCTGCAATGAAACAAGTCATCATTGATTTGCATTGAAAGAGATTTACAGTCAAGGACATTGCTACTTGAAAGATTGCCCTTAAATAAGCCATTTATCAGATTATCAAGAACTTCAAGGAAAGGTTCAATTGCTGTGAAGAAAGGTTCAGGACACCCAAGAAAGTCCAGCAAACGCCAGGACCGACTCCTAAAAAAAGATTCAGCTATGGGATCGATTCATCTCCAGCGCAGTGCGATCAGGGATGGGAGCAGGCAGGTGTCAGTGCATATGCACACACAGTTCCTCTAAGAACAATTTCTCCCATCATCCATGACAATGTGGTGATAGACAATGTTCCCCAATGATAGAGATCAGTTCATAATGCAAATGTGAGAATTAAGTGTTTCAGGGAATAAAACGTTGACATCAAGATTCCACGACTAGGAAACTCCCCAGCTCTTAGTCCCATTGAGAACCTGCAGTCAAGCCACAAAAAGTGAAAACCCAGAAATTGTGATAACTCTGAGCTCTGATGAGACAAGAACGGGCGGCTATCAGTCAGGATCTGCCCAGAAGCCGATATCCAGATGCTGGGGGAAGGGGAGAAGTCTGGAAAATACGGGGCAGAAATCTGGTGAATAAGAGGCAGAAGTTAGGAGAATAAGGGGCAGAAGTGAGGAGAATAAGGGGCAGAAGAGTGGAGAATAAGGGGCAGAAGTGTGGAGAATAAGGGGCAGAAGTGAGGAGAATAAGGGGCAGGAGTGAGGAGAATAAGGGGCAGGAGTGAGGAGAATAAGGGGCAGAAGTGTGGAGAATAAGGGGCAGAAGTGTGGAGAATAAGGGGCGGGAGTGTGGAGAATAAGGGGCGGGAGTGTGGAGAATAAGGGGCGGGAGTGTGGAGAATAAGGGGCGGGAGTGTGGAGAATAAGGAGCGGGAGTGTGGAGAATAAGGAGCGGGAGTGTGGAGAATAAGGAGCAGGATTGTGGAGAATAAAGGGCAGGAGTGTGGAGAATATGGGGCAGGAGTGTGGGGAATAAGGGTCAGGAGTCAGGAGAATAAGGGGCAGGAGTGTGGGGAATAAGGGGCAGGAGTGCGGAGAATAAGGGGCAGGAGTGTGGAGAATAAGGGGCGGGAGTGTGGAGAATAAGGGGCGGGAGTGTGGAGAATAAGGAGCGGGAGTGTGGAGAATAAGGAGCGGGAGTGTGGAGAATAAGGAGCAGGATTGTGGAGAATAAAGGGCAGGAGTGTGGAGAATATGGGGCAGGAGTGTGGGGAATAAGGGTCAGGAGTCAGGAGAATAAGGGGCAGGAGTGTGGGGAATAAGGGGCAGGAGTCTGGAGAATAAGGGGCAGGAGTGTGGAGAATAAGGGGCAGGAGTCTGGAGAATAAGGGTGGAGAATAAGGGGCCGGAGTGTGGAGAATAAGAGGCGGGAGTGTGGAGAATATGGGGCAGGAGTGTGGAGAATAAGGGGCAGGAGTGTGGAGAATAAAGGGCAGGAGTGTGGAGAATATGGGGCAGGAGTCTGGAGAATAAGGGGCAGGATTGTGGAGAATAAAGGGCAGGAGTGTGGAGAATATGGGGCATGAGTCTGGAGAATAAGGGCCAGGAGTGTAGAGAATAAGGGGCAGGAGTGTGGAGAATAAGGGGCAGGAGTGTGGAGAATAAGGGGCAGGAGTGTGGAGAATAAGGGGCAGGAGTCTGGAGAATAAGGGGCAGGAGTGTGGAGAATAAGGGGCCGGAGTGTGGAGAATATGGGGCAGGAGTCTGGAGAATAAGGGACAGGAGTGTGGAGAATATGGGGCAGGAGTGTGGAGAATAAGGGGCAGGAGTGTGGAGAATAAGGGGCAGGAGTGTGGAGAATATGGGGCAGGAGTCTGGAGAATAAGGGGCAGGATTGTGGAGAATAAAGGGCAGGAGTGTGGAGAATATGGGGCAGGAGTCTGGAGAATAAGGGCCAGGAGTGTAGAGAATAAGGGGCAGGAGTGTGGAGAATAAGGGGCAGGAGTGTGGAGAATAACGGGCCGGAGTGTGGAGAATATGGGGCAGGAGTGTGGAGAATAAGGGGCAGGAGTGTGGAGAATAAGGGGCAGGAGTGTGGAGAATATGGGGCAGGAGTGTGGAGAATAAGGGGCAGGAGTGTGGAGAATAAGGGGCAGGAGTGTGGAGAATAAGGAGCGGGAGTGTGGAGAATAAGGGGCAGGATTGTGGAGAATAAAGGGCAGGAGTGTGGAGAATATGGGGCATGAGTCTGGAGAATAAGGGGCAGGAGTGTGGGGAATAAGGGTCAGGAGTCAGGAGAATAAGGGGCAGGAGTGTGGGGAATAAGGGGCAGGAGTCTGGAGAATAAGGGGCAGGAGTGTGGAGAATAAGGGGCAGGAGTCTGGAGAATAAGGGTGGAGAATAAGGGGCCGGAGTGTGGAGAATAAGAGGCGGGAGTGTGGAGAATATGGGGCAGGAGTGTGGAGAATAAGGGGCAGGAGTGTGGAGAATAAAGGGCAGGAGTGTGGAGAATATGGGGCATGAGTCTGGAGAATAAGGGCCAGGAGTGTAGAGAATAAGGGGCAGGAGTGTGGAGAATAAGGGGCAGGAGTGTGAAGAATAAGGGGCAGGAGTGTGGAGAATAAGGGGCAGAAGTCTGGAGAATAAGGGGCAGGAGTGTGGAGAATAAGGGGCCGGAGTGTGGAGAATATGGGGCAGGAGTCTGGAGAATAAGGGGCAGGAGTGTGGAGAATAAGGGGCAGGAGTGTGGAGAATATGGGGCAGGAGTGTGGAGAATAAGGGGCAGGAGTGTGGAGAATAAGGGGCAGGAGTGTGGAGAATATGGGGCAGGAGTCTGGAGAATAAAGGGCAGGATTGTGGAGAATAAGGGGCAGGAGTGTGGAGAATATGGGGCATGAGTCTGGAGAATAAGGGCCAGGAGTGTAGAGAATAAGGGGCAGGAGTGTGGAGAATAAGGGGCAGGAGTGTGGAGAATAAGGGGCAGGAGTGTGGAGAATAAGGAGCAGGAGTGTGGAGAATATGGGGCAGGAGTCTGGAGAATAAGGGGCAGGAGTGTGGAGAATAAGGGGCAGGAGTGTGGAGAATATGGGGCAGGAGTGTGGAGAATAAGGGGCAGGAGTGTGGAGAATAAGGGGCAGGAGTGTGGAGAATAAGGGGCAGGAGTGTGGAGAATAAGGGGCAGAAGTCTGGAGAATAAGGGGCAGGATTGTGGAGAATAAGGGGCAGGAGTGTGGAGAATATGGGGCATGAGTCTGGAGAATAAGGGCCAGGAGTGTAGAGAATAAGGGGCAGGAGTGTGGAGAATAAGGGGCAGGAGTGTGGAGAATAAGGGGCAGGAGTGTGGAGAATAAGGGGCAGGAGTGTGGAGAATAAGGGGCAGGAGTGTGGAGAATAAGGGGCAGGAGTCTGGAGAATAAGGGGCAGAAATCTGGAGAATAAGGGGCAGGAGTGTGGAGAATAACGGGCCGGAGTGTGGAGAATATGGGGCAGGAGTCTGGAGAATAAGGGGCAGGAGTGTGGAGAATAAGGGGCAGGAGTGTGGAGAATATGGGGCAGGAGTGTGGAGAATAAGGGGCAGGAGTGTGGAGAATAAGGGGCAGGAGTCTGGAGAATAAGGGGCAGGAGTGTGGAGAATAAGGGGCAGGAGTGTGGAGAATAAGGGGCAGGAGTGTGGAGAATAAGGGGCAGAAATCTGGAGAATAAGGGGCAGAAATCTGGAGAATAAGGGGCAGGAATGGGGAGAATAAGGGGCAGGAGTGTAGGGAATAAGAGGCAGGAGTGTGGAGAATAAGGGGCAGGAGTCTGGAGAATAAGGGGCAGGAGTGTGGGGAATAAGGGTCAGGAGTGTGGAGAATAAGGGGCAGAAGTCTGGAGAATAAGGGGCAGAAGTGTGGAGAATAAGGGGCAGGAGTGTGAAGAATAAGGGGCAGGAGTGTGGAGAATAAGGGGCAGGAGTGTGGAGAATAAGGGGCAGGAGTGTGGAGAATAAGGGGCAGGAGTGTGGAGAATAAGGGGCAGGAGTGTGGAGAATAAGGGGCAGGAGTGTGGAGAATAAGGGGCAGGAGTGTGGAGAATAAGGGGCAGAAATCTGGAGAATAAGTGCAGAAATCTGGAGAATAAGGGGCAGGAATGGGGAGAATAAGGGGCAGGAGTGTAGGGAATAAGAGGCAGGAGTGTGGAGAATAAGGGGCAGGAGTGTGGAGAATAAGGGGCAGGAGTGTGAAGAATAAGGGGCAGGAGTGTGGAGAATAAGGGGCAGGAGTGTGGAGAATAAGGGGCAGGAGTGTGGAGAATAAGGGGCAGGAGTGTGGAGAATAAGGGGCAGGAGTGTGGAGAATAAGGGGCAGGAGTGTGGAGAATAAGGGGCAGGAGTGTGGAGAATAAGGGGCAGAAATCTGGAGAATAAGTGCAGAAATCTGGAGAATAAGGGGCAGGAATGGGGAGAATAAGGGGCAGGAGTGTAGGGAATAAGAGGCAGGAGTGTGGAGAATAAGGGGCAGGAGTCTGGAGAATAAGGGGCAGGAGTGTGGGGAATAAGGGTCAGGAGTGTGGAGAATAAGGGGCAGAAGTCTGGAGAATAAGGGGCAGAAGTGTGGAGAATAAGGGGCAGAAGTCTGGAGAATAAGGGGCAGGAGTCTGGAGAATAAGGGGCAGAAGTGTGGAGAATAAGGGGCAGAAGTCTGAAGAATAAGGGGCAGGAGTCTGGAGAATAAGGGGCAGGAGTCTGGAGAATAAGGGGCAGAAGTGTGGAGAATAAGGGGCAGAAGTCTGAAGAATAAGGGGCAGAAGTGTGGAGAATAAGGGGCAGAAGTGTGGAGAATAAGGGGCAGAAGTCTGGAGAATAAGGGGCAGGAGTCTGGAGAATAAGGGGCAGAAGTCTGAAGAATAAGGGGCAGAAGTGTGGAGAATAAGGGGCAGAAGTGTGGAGAATAAGGGGCAGAAGTCTGGAGAATAAGGGGCAGAAGTCTGAAGAATAAGGGGCAGTGTTGGGAATACTGGGGCTTTACAGAACTTCATGGATTTGTCAATAAAAGCTGATGAAATGTTTATAATTGTCCATCAGGAACCACAGAAATATCCGACTAAAACAGTGAAAACACTGAAGAGGCAAAAGTGAAAAAGAAAACTTTAGTGTCAATCTGAAAACTTTTGGTCACGACTGTAGATACTCAACAAATAAATTGGAATCAGAAGAGCCCGTATAATGAATTATTAGGACGGTCATGTGGCCACGATTCATTCAATAAGTAGATGGACATGCAGATCCCATCAGCCTGACATGTAACATACACCACATGAGGAGTGCTGGGAGCCGGCGAGCACTCAGGGAAGCTGCTCTCGTGTCTGCCATTGGATCGATCGGGCGCTCGCCGGCTCAAGTCCCACAGAGAGACTAAGAAAAATGGAAATAATTAGTAAAAAATATTGAGGAAGAAAAAACATGAAAGGGAAAATAGTTGTGGTCCCAGAATGTGGAGGAATCGCCCCAACCTGCAGAATAAAGACGCGGCCGAGCCCCGAATAATGGAACCCCGGAGACACAGACACAAAGGGGGATTCTCCTGTCTTTTCTCCGCGCTGTGTGAGGTAAATGGCGGCGAAACGTCCACAACTCATCCCACAAGGAAAACCCAAAAGATACAACCACAAATAGTCCCACAATCACCACAATTACCGCACTTGTGCTAAACTAACAACGTCTTATACGATTTATCGCCTGGAGGCGACACTGGAGTCACACCAATTTATATAGATGATAATAGTGAAAAAAAAACAAAGCTCCAAAAATGACAGTCAAAGAGTTAAAAATGTTTTTGGAGACCTGGAACTCCCCTTGAAATCTGTGTGCATGAAGTCACGTGACTAAACGCCCCCTGTTCTCTACTGAGCCCCGTTATAAGAAACAAAATAGTCCGGGCGGTCTGTTGCTAAGTAACGGCAGAGTCGGCGGATGGACACTGTTATCGACATAGAGCTCCCTGTGAGGCGGTCTTTGCCATGTCCTTCCGCGCGAACTACTTGCTACAGGGATACCAAGATGGAAATCCAGGGGCCGACGGGGCAGCGGCAGCAAGATGGCGGCTCGGGGCTCCCTGAGGGAGAGACGCCGGCGGGGGAGGACGACGAGGAGAAGTCCGGGCGCCAGAAAGACGCTGGAAATATTCATCCCATCTACATGGTGGTCAACCTGGGGTCTGTGGCCCCGGAGCCGCCGCCGCCTCCTCCACCGCCGCCGCCGCCACAGAGGCCCTGCCCGTCCTCGGAGCTGGCTCTGCCCGGGTACGTGACGGTGCTCCTGGAGAACGGTCTGCTCACACTTGGTGGAGGCAGCAGGGAGGCCTCGGAGAGCGGAGCTAGGCCGCAGCCTCGGAGTGGGAGCAGCAGCGCGCCCGCCACCCCTCAGCAGAGCTGGGCCTCCGAGCTGTCACCTCCGGGGGAGCCGAGCAGCAGCTCCGGGGCGGCGGCGCACAGCTTCTCCGAGAGCCTGGAGGACATGGTGCTGCGCGGGGGGCCGGTGGACGAGCAGGTGGCCGGCTTCCTGGTGGGGGACATCGGGGAGCTGCAGGTGAACCTGGGGGAGGCGCTGGACCTGGCCCGGAAGGGGGTGCTGCTGGTGTTCCGCTGCCCGCAGCCCGGCTGCGCCAAAGCCTTCGACCGTAAGCAGCAGCTGAAGGTCCATTTACTGAGCCACACGGAGGAGCAGCGGCCGTACAAGTGCCAGGTGCAGGGCTGCGACTGGTCCTTCACCACCCTGTACAAGCTGAAGCGCCACCTGCAGTCGCACGACAAGCAGCGCCCCTTCTCCTGCGACGCCCTGGGCTGCGGCAAGAGGTTCACCACCGTCTACAACCTGAAAGCCCACCTGCGAGCCCACGAGCAGGAGAACCTGTACCGCTGCGACACCTGCGGCGAAGCCTTCAACACGACCACCAAGCTGAGTGCGCACAGGAGGACGCATTTCGAGCCCGACAGGCCGTACAAGTGTGAGTTTAATGGTACGTGCCAGACGGATGTATCACAGGGCGAATTATCTGCAGTCAGGCGGTGTAATTGTTGCACAGATGTAACACAGTAACTCAGCAACCAATTTGTGCAGCAGCTCTTGTTCTGTCTGACCCAACCTCTGGCACAAAGAGGTGCTGCAGCAGCCATCTGATGTCCAGCAGGTATTGTGCATGAGGGATGCAGCTACATGTGGTGCGATACCTGCCGGAAACTGGATGGTTGCCTCGGGAACTGTCGATGTCCGAAACCTCGAAGCAGAAATAATGGGTTTGTGCAGCTGTTCTTCCCACTGTCTTCAGCTGCAGCACACTGGGATGAAGAGGACAGTTACCCAGGCAACAGTTCCACACACAGATCATATAATAATTTATAATAATAATTTTTATTTATATAGCGACAGCATATTCTGCAGCACTTTACAATTAAGCATACCATGCATGAAATCCTGCAGCACCTGGCAGCAATCCGATGTCTTGCAGGTATCATGCATGTGTCCTAATAAGACACATGCCCGATACCTGCTGGGCATTAGACCGGTGCCTCAGGAACCGCATAGTCTTTGTGCAGCAGCTTCTTCCATGCGCGATACCTGCCGAGCTTCAGGTGATTGACCTGTCCGCTGTCAGAACAGGTAGAAGAGAAAGCTGCAACACAAAGTCTTTACATTTCTGAGCTGTGATATGTATTGGTAAGAGTTTACAGCCACTAAATGTAAACCAGAATGATCACATTTACTGACTGCAAGCAGAGGTTTTAAAAATAAAACAGCAAAGTTTATTAGAAAGCTGAATGGTCCACAAATTAAGGTACCGTTACACTAAACGACTTACCAACGATCACAACCAGCGAGACGACCTGGCCGTGATCGTTGGTAAGTCGTTGTGTGGTCGCTGGGGAGCTGTCACACAGACAGCTCTCTCCAGCGACCAACGATCAGGGGAACGACTTCGGCATCGTTGAAACTGTCTTCAACGATGCCGAAGTCCCCCTGCAGCACCCGGGTAACCAGGGTAAACATCGGGTTACTAAGTGCAGGGCCGCGCTTAGTAACCCGATATTTACCCTGGTTACCATTGTAAAAGTAAAAAAAAAAAAAACACTAAATACTCACATTCTGATGTCTGTCACGTCCCCCAGCGTCCACAGGGTTAAAACTGCTTTCGGCAGGAGCGCTGCTAAAGCACGCGCTGCTGCCGAGAACTTTCCTGCACTGAATGTGTCAGCGCCGGCAGTAACAGCGGTGACGTCACCGCTGTGCTCTGCTTTACGGCCGGCGCTGACAGTCAGTGCAGGGAAGCTCTCGGCCGAAAGCAGTTTTAACCCTATGGACGCCAGGGGACGTGACAGACATCAGAAGGTGATTATGTACTGTTTTTTTTTTTTACTTTTACAATGGTAACCAGGGTAAATATCGGGTTACTAAGCGTGGCCCTGCGCTTAGTAACCCGATATTTACCCTGGTTACAAGTGAACACATCGCTGGATCAGCGTCACACACCCCGATCCAGCCATGACAGCGGGTGATCAGCGACCAAAAAATGGTCCTGATCATTCCCCAACGATCTCCCAGCAGGGGCCTGATCGTTGGTCGCTGTCACACATAACGAGATCGTTGGCGGGATCGTTGCTACGTCACCAAAAGCGTGACGTTGCAACGATATCGTTAAGGATATCGTTATGTGTGACTCAGCCTTTAAGGACAAGCATTTGCAGGAATGTCCATTCTCGATTATCGGCCTGTGTAAATAGGTCATCAATCACCTGATAAACAAAACGCTTGATTTCATTCAGATAACTTAAATATAACTGATTTGTGCTTGGTCCTGGCCTGACATCGGTAATGTAAAGTACCATTACTTTGCGTTGTTTTAGTACATACATATTTCCCATGAACATTTTGGAGCATCATTTGTGTTATTCCTCCGTTATACTTGGAAAGTTTTCTCTGGCGTATTTTCAAATGCATCTAATTTGCTGTGCAGATTCTGCACCTCAAATCCACGCCAATCTACAGTATAATACAAGTGAATTTCTAAAACCCTTGTTCCTTGGGTGTACAGATTTTCCCAGAAGTTTTTTTGTGCTAATGTTGAAATCCAGAGTCAATTCAAAGCTCAATCTCCTGCAAAATCTGCGTAGGACACCTGTATATTTTGTATTGGAAACACCGTTGATTTGCCACGGTGCAGTTATTTGTGTACATCCGCAGCCTCATGATCTAAATCCGGTGCTGACCATTTATACACACATCCCACTGACGCGGGAAGGTTTAAAGGGAACCTGCCGTCTGATTCACAGCTGCCCAAACTGCAGGCAGCATAAATCTGAGCGTAACCACACGATTGCAGCCTGGGATGTTTTTCTTTAAAACTCTCTGTTGTTGAATCAGATGATAGATTTCCTTTGATGCCCAGTTGGCAATTTAATTGTTTGCAGGAGGAAAACATCTATATGAGGGTCTCTCTAAGGCTACGTTCACATTTGCGTTGTGCGCCGCGGCGCCACAACGCAAACAAAAACGCAGCAAAACGCATGCACAACGCTGCGTTTTGCGCCGCATGCGTCCTTTTTTTCATTGATTTTGGACGCAGCAAAAATGCAACTTGCTGCGCCCTCTGCGCCCGGACGTGGGCGCCGCAGGGACGCATGCGGCGCAAAACGCAAGTGCGACGCATGTCCATGCGCCCCCATGTTAAATATAGGGGCGCATGACGCATGCGGCGACGCTGCGGCACCGACCGCAAATGTGAACGTAGCCTAAGAGCTTATGCCTATCACCGTAATAAAAAACGGTCCGCTATTGGTTGGTCCACAAAAGTTTGACGAGGGTCATGCAATTTTTATCGCCTGGCATCAGAATGACCGATTTACATATGAATGTGATCCAACTGGAATACGATTTTAACATGAGCTTTTACATTGAGTAATTCTGTCATTTGCACATAGTTTTCAAAGGAAATATTCTGATATATATATTAGATACAGAAAGATGGGTATAAATGTGAGTGAGATATATATTCAGTGCTGTGTGTGTGTGTGTGTGTGTGTGTGTGTGTGTGTGTGTGTGTGTGTGTCTTACTGTACATGTATTTTTATTTATTTTTTATACATTTTTTCTGGGGAAAAAAAAAATGGTGTGGGAACCCCCAAAATGTTATTAACCAGCAGAGGGAAGCGGACAGCTGGGGGCAGATTTTTATTGCCTGGAAAGGGGGCAATACCCATGGAGCTTCCCAGACTTAAAAACATTAGCTCTCAGCTGCCCAAGAAATAGCGCATCCATAAGATGCACCAAATCTGGCACTTAGCCTCACTCTTCCCACTTTCCCTGTTGCGGTGGCAAGTGGTGTGATAGTTGGGGGCAGAGGGGAGATGTCACCATTGTGTTGTCAGGTGACACCAAGCCCAGGGGTTAGTAATGGAGAGACGTCTATAAGACTTCCCCATTACTAACCACCACTAGATGGTAGTTTGATTCTATCGCATCGGGTATTCTAGAATATGTATGTAGTTTATTTATGAAGATTTTCGAATAATACATTGAATACACAGGATTCGGCCGGCCGGGCGCGACCAATTAGCGAAGCGTGGTTCAAATCCCGCAGCAATTCGCGGTCTGACTGCGCCTGTCGCTGATTATTTGCGGCCGGCCACGTAGTGTATAACAGCCCACGCAGTGTATAGCGCAGCCCACGCAGTGTATAGCGCAGCCCACGCAGTGTATAGCGCAGCCCACGCAGTGTATAGCGCAGCCCACGCAGTGTATAGCGCAGCCCACGCAGTGTATAGCGCAGCCCACGCAGTGTATAGCGCAGCCCACGCAGTGTATAGCGCAGCCCACGCAGTGTATAGCGCAGCCCACGCAGTGTATAGCGCAGCCCACGCAGTGTATAGCGCAGCCCACGCAGTGTATAGCGCAGCCCACGCAGTGTATAGCGCAGCCCACGCAGTGTATAGCGCAGCCCACGCAGTGTATAGCGCAGCCCACGCAGTGTATAGCGCAGCCCACGCAGTGTATAGCGCAGCCCACGCAGTGTATAGCGCAGCCCACGCAGTGTATAGCGCAGCCCACGCAGTGTATAGCGCAGCCCACGCAGTGTATAGCGCAGCCCACGCAGTGTATAGCGCAGCCCACGCAGTGTATAGCGCAGCCCACGCAGTGTATAGCGCAGCCCACGCAGTGTATAGCGCAGCCCACGCAGTGTATAGCGCAGCCCACGCAGTGTATAGCGCAGCCCACGCAGTGTATAGCGCAGCCCACGCAGTGTATAGCGCAGCCCACGCAGTGTATAGCGCAGCCCACGCAGTGTATAGCGCAGCCCACGCAGTGTATAGCGCAGCCCGCCCACGCAGTGTATAGCGCAGCCCACGCAGTGTATAGCGCAGCCCGCCCACGCAGTGTATAGCGCAGCCCACGCAGTGTATAGCGCAGCCCGCCCACGCAGTGTATAGCGCAGCCGGCATCATATCCCTGTTAAAAAAAGAAAATAAAAAATAGTTGTATACTCACCCACTGTCGCCCAGCCACGTAGTATATAGCACAGACACGTAGTATATTGCCCAGCCACGTAATATATTGCTCAACCACTTAGTATATAGCACAGCCACGTAGTATATAGCACAGAGACGTTGTATATAACATTGCCCATGCAGTATATAACACAGGTCACGTAGTATAGAGCACAGCGATGTAGTATATTGCCCAGCCACGTAATATATACCACAACCACGTTGTATATAGCACAGCCCATATAATATATAGCACAGAGATGTAGTATATAACACAGCCCACGTAGTATATAGCAATGTGGGCACCATATCCCTGTTAAAAAAAAGAATTAAAATAAAAAATAGTTATATACTCACCCTCCGTCGGCCCCCCGGATCCAGCCCAGGCGTTTACTGATGTTCCTCGCGACGTTCCGGTACCAAGAGTGCATTGCGATCTCGCGACATGGTGACGTAGCGGTCTCGTGAGACCGCAATGCATGGACCGGTCACCGGAGCGGGAATACCTCGGCTGGATCCGGGGGCCCACGGAAGGTGAGTATATAATGACTTTTTTTTTTTTTTTCATTATTTTTAACATTAGATCTTTTTACTATTGATGCCGCGTAGGCAGCATCAATAGTAAAAAGTTGGTCACACAGGGTTAATAGCAGCGTTAACGGAGTGCGTTACACCGCGGCATAACACGGTCCGTTAACGCTGCCATTAACCCTGTGTGAGCGCTGACTGGGGGGGGGGAGAGTATGGAGCGGGCACTGACTGCGGGGAGTAGGGAGGGACTAATTCTCGGCCGGACTGTGCCCGTCGCTGACTGGTCGCGGCCTATCAGCGACGTGGGATTTCCGGGACACACAGAAAGACAGACGGAAGTGACCCTTAAACAATTACCGTATATAGTAGATATATATCTATCTATCCTATTCTGTTGGGTTGTGAAGTGATTTTACTGTACACGGCAAATGAAATGACGGGTTTTCAAGGATATGAGTGTGTAAAAATTGGACGGCACTTGCATGGTCCGAGTGCCATGCGAGATATATATATATTAGCATCCACCAGTACTGGTAGCTGGTATTCCCAACCCCGGATTCACCAGCTGTGCAGTTCAGTCTGGTGTTGTGCCCTTTTTGTGCTTAGATGGAGAGTGCAGCTCTCATCCCGGGGTGGAGTGGCTTCTCTTAGTACTGCTGGTGTCATCATGGGCAAAAATCCATTACTAGGTTCTGCAAGTCGCACTATATTTCCTTCCTCTGCCTGTATCTCCTCCAGTGAGATGGCAACGAGGACTGAAGAGGAAAGTTTGAGCGAACTTGTGTTGATATATCCTAAAGTGATCACTAGGTGAGAGGGGTGTAGTATCAGATGTGTGTAGTAGAAGGTTGCACCCAGGCTGTTGCTGTTACGGTTTTCTATAGAAATCCTTTGTGATATATTTTAATGCTGATGACCTGAACAGTTGTCATTTTTGAGACTGAACACTTCTGTTCTTTGTAGGTTGCGACAAGAGTTTTATTACAGTGACTGCATTATTCTCCCATCACAGAGCGCACGTACGCGAGCAGGAACAGTTCATCTGCTCTTTCCCTGGCTGCAATAAGCAATACGACAAGGCGTGCAGGCTGAAGATACATCTCCGCAGTCATACAGGTATGGCGTCTTGTCAGGGACAGGAATTAGGGCTGCTCCATATGTAAGGACACTCGCAATTATTGCCTGTTCCTTACCAGGATTCACCTTTTAATAATTGTTTACATAAAAACTGTAATCATTTGTGCGTTGTCACTGATTTCCACATGTAACGTTTTGCTTCTTTCAGGTGAGCGGCCTTTTATCTGTGACTTTGAGAGCTGCGGCTCGTCCTTCACAAGCATGTCCAAGCTCTTGAGACACAAAAGGTATCTTGTAGCAGTCGTGTCTCGCTGACACAGCACCGATGTTAATGTTTTTTTATAACTTGCCAGCAGTTTATGTATATATTCACATTATTTAAATACCGTATATACTCGAGTATAAGCCGACCCGAGTATAAGCCGACCCCCCTAATTTTGCCACAAAAAACTGGGAAAACTTATTGACTCGAGTATAAGCCTATGGTGGAAAATACAGCAGCTACTAGTGAATTTCAAAAATAAAAATAGATGCTCCATACCGTTCATTATTGCCCCAAAGGAGGTTCCATATAAAGCTGTGCCATATATAATGCTCCATACCGTTGATTATTGCCCCATAGATGCTCCATATATAGCTGTGCCATTGCTCTGCACCATTCATTATGGCCCCATAGATGCTCCTTATAAATCTGTGCCATTGCTCTGCACCATTCATTATGGCCCCATAGATGCCCCATATACAATGCTCTGCACCGTTCTTTATGGCCCCATAGATGCTCCATATAAAGCAGTGCCATATATGCTCTGCACTGTTCATTGTTGCCCCATAGATGTGCCATATAAATCTGTGCCATATAAATCTGTGCCATATAAATCTGTGCCATATAAATCTGTGCCATATAAATCTGTGCCATATAAATCTGTGCCATATAAATCTGTGCCATATAAATCTGTGCCATATAAATCTGTGCCATATAAATCTGTGCCATATAAATCTGTGCCATATAAATCTGTGCCATATAAATCTGTGCCATATAAATCTGTGCCATATAAATCTGTGCCATATAAATCTGTGCCATATAAATCTGTGCCATATAAATCTGTGCCATATATAGTGCTCTGCACCGTTGCCATATAAATCTGTGCCATATATAGTGCTCTGCACCGTTGCCATATAAATCTGTGCCATATAAATCTGTGCCATATAAATCTGTGCCATATAAATCTGTGCCATATAAATCTGTGCCATATAAATCTGTGCCATATAAATCTGTGCCATATAAATCTGTGCCATATAAATCTGTGCCATGTATAATGCTCTGCACCGTTGCCCCATGGATGCTCCACATAAATCTGTGCCATGTATAATGCTCTGCACCGTTGCCCCATGGATGTGCCATATAAATCTGTGCCATGTATAGTGCTCTGCACCGTTGCCCCATAGATACTCCACATAAATCTGTGCCATATATAACGCTGCTGCTGCAATAAAAAAAAAAACACTCACCTCTCTTGCTTGCAGCTCCTCAGCGTCCCGTCGTCTCTCTGCACTGACTGATCAGGCAGAGGGCGGCGCGCACACTATATGCGTCATCGCGCCCTCTGACCTGAACAGTCAGAGCCAGAGGACGGGAAGACGGAGCGGCGCCCAGCGGTTGGAACGTGGACAGGTGAATATAAAATACTCACCTAGTCCCGGCGCTCCTGGCGCTCCCCCTTCCTGTCACACTGTCTTCGGGTGCCGCAGCTCTTCCTCTGTCAGCGGTCACTGGCACCGCTGATTAGAGAAATGAATTTGCGGCTCCACCCCTATGGGAGTGGAGTCCATATTCATTTCTCTAATGAGCGGTCCCACGTGACCGCTGAACAGGGGAAGAGCTGTGGCACCCGAAGACAGTGTGACAGGCAGGGGGAGCGCCGGGACTAGGTGAGTATGCCTCAGCGCCCTCTCCCCCTCACCCGCCGACCCCACCGCCGACCGTGACTCGAGTATAAGCCGAGAGGGGCACTTTCAGCCCAAAAATTTGGGCTGAAAATCTCAGCTTATACTCTAGTATATACGGTAAGCTATATAAGCTATTTTCAGGTTTGAAAGTAGCAGCATTGTGAATGAGAGTTCATAAAATTATATAGGCTACTGAAAAATTTGCAGCATGAATAGAATTGTGGTGCAGACTTTCCATTCACAGCCAAAATATACTGATTTTCGTATCTTTTTCACCCTCCTTTGCAATGCAAATCTTTCAATATTTCCTTAGTCTCTGAATTTGGTGCGTTTTTTTAATGCTGCGGAAAGCTGCAGCGTGACACTCCAGTGTGGATGCACCCTAAACAGTTGAAATTTTGTATATCATATCACAGGGTATCTCCAACTTCATACTTTTTCTTACATATGTTGAAATGTCAAGTCTTTTAGATAGATCCAGAGGTATCGAATATATAGTGGTGCTGACGAGTACTTTGTATTGTATACAGCACATACTGTATTGTAAGTGTGTATGTGAAACATCCAGGCTTTCTGCCTTCATCCACAGTAAAGGAAATGAACAAATTGGAGAATCCGTTGAAAGATAAGGACTTGCATGTAGATGTAAAAAGCTTTTGTATTTATGGAGTCATTACTGGCTGTATAATTTGTGTGCTAGACATAATAATAATAAGTCCACATATCACTCAAACAGCTGCATGGCATCGTGATATACTTATCAGTATCTGCTCATTGTAATACTTCACCATGTGTAGAGAAAAGGCAGCTGTAGACCCCAAATGGCCATCTGACAAATGTCCCATGGATTATCTTGTCATAAATAAGTGACATTACAAAGTGCTTGTAAAATTGAGTTACTTTGCAACTTGTCTCTTATTACAAATAATCTCTGTTCTGAAGAATGGAGGAATTTCTATTCTAGTTTATTGCTCGTTGCCTAGGTTACCTGCCACTTCTGCCATCTGTGAAGGGTGGTCCGTTTCCTAGTGTAGGAGCGCAGTGCTTACTGGCTTTTTTTTTTGCAATTTGTAAGAGCTGCTCTGAAGGTGGAAACATTTTTGGATTTGGACAGATTCAGTGTCCCTACGCTTCTCCAATGCTGTCTCTGCTTACAGCGTCATAGGAAGCATAGTTCAGACTAGCAGCTCAACCATACCACTGTCCCAGGCTGCCAATCATTCAGGACTGTACAGCCCCCTACCACCACCCCAGGAAGCCGGAGGCAGAGGGGCACTGCACTTTAGAAAGAAAGAGCTTGAGACAAAACCTTTAAGTAATTTTGTTTTGAAATAGTATCAAAGCTATTATTAATACGACTATTTACATCCCAATTCCACAGTAATGTTATCACAAATTAATATTGCTTACATCCTTTATATTCTGTCTGCTTCAAGGAAACACGAGGATGACAGACGTTATCCGTGCCCAGTAGAAGGCTGCGGAAAATCGTTTACACGAGCAGAGCACTTAAAAGGACACAGAATTACTCACCTGGGCACAAAGCCTTTCGAGTGCCCTATAGATGGTAAGGATTCATGTCATTGGTCACATTTGTGCACTTTATGCTTGGGCTCTGGAGATACTTCTTGTGCCTGTATGAAACACAGTATATACATGGTCACTTTGATATTTGAGAGTGAATTGTTCGTTTTTTTGTGATATCCTTATTAGGGTTGAGCGAAACGGGTCGATCATTTTCAAAAGTCGCCGACTTTTGGCTAAGTCGGCGTCTCATGAAACCCGATCCGACCCCTGTGCTTGTCGGCCATGCGGTACGCGACTTTCGCGCCAAAGTCGCGTTTCAATGACGCGAAAAGCGCCATTTCTCAGCCAATGAAGGTGAACGCAGAGTGTGGGCAGCGTGATGACATAGATCCTGGTCCCCACCATCTTAGAGAAGGGCATTGCAGTGATTGGCTTGCTGTCTGCGGCGTCACAGGGGCTATAAAGGGGCGTTCCCGCCGACCGCCATCTTACTGCTGCTGATCTGAGCTTAGGGACAGGTTGCTGCCGCTTCATCAGAAGCAGGGAGAGCGTTAGGCAGGGTCCACTAACCACCAAACCGCTTGTGCTGCAGCGATTTCCACTGTCCAACACCACCTTCGGTGTGCAGGAACAGTGGAAGCTATTTTTTTTTTTTTTTCCCCTCAGCGCTGTAGCTCATTGGGCTGCCCTAGAAGGCTCCGTGATAGCTGTATTGCTGTGTGTACGCCACTGTGGAAACCAACTGCTTTTTTCAAAGCACATATCCTCTTGTTCCTTCCTTTCTGCACAGCTATCTTTTTTGTTTGTCCACACTTTTTATTTAATTTGTGCATCAGTCCACTCCTATTGCTGCCTGCCATACCTGGCTTACATTACTGCAGGGAGATAGTAATTGTAGGACAGTTTTTTTTTTTTTTTTGATTTTTTTTTGGGGGAGATTAAGATTGGCATTTCTGCTACAGTGCCATCCCTGTGTGTGCCATCTCTCACTGAGTGGGCCATAGAAAGCCTATTTATTTTTTCCGTGATTTGTGTTCTAAAATCTACCTCAACACAGAAACACTACATCAATCAGTGGGAGAAAAATATTGGCCTCAGTCAGGGCTTGTGTGCCACTGCTGTGTGTGCGCTATCTCTCATTCAGTGGGCTATAGCAAGCCTATATTTTTTTTTTTTTTTTTTTTTTTAATATTATTTGGTTTCAAAAGTCTCCCTGAAAAAAAAAAAAAACCTAAAAAAACAGTGGGAGAGTAATATTGCCCTTTCAGCTTGTGTGCCAGTCTTGACTCCTGGGTGTGCCACCTCTCTCCCTCTCATTCAGTGGGCCATAGAAAGCCTATTTATTTTTTTTTTAAAATATTATTGGGTTTCTAAAGTCTCCCTGAAAAAAACAAAAAATACATAAAAAAACAGTGGGAGAGTAATATTGCCCTTTCAGCTTGTGTGCCAGTCTTGACTCCTGGGTGTGCCACCTCTCTCCCTCTCATTCAGTGGGCCATAGAAAGCCTTTTTTTTTTTTGGTTTTTTTAATATTATTTGGTTTCTAAAGTCTCCCTGAAAAAAACAAAAAAAAACATAAAAAACAGTGGGAGAGTAATATTGCCCTTTCAGCTTGTGCGCCAGTCTTGACTCCTGGTTGTGCCACCTCTCTCTCTCTAATTGTGGGCCATAGAAAGCCTTTTTTTTTTTTTAAAATATTATTGGGTTTCTAAAGTCTCCCTGAAAAAACAAAAAATACATAAAAAAACAGTGGGAGAGTAATATTGCCCTTTCAGCTTGTGTGCCAGTCTTGACTCCTGGGTGTGCCACCTCTCTCCCTTTCATTCAGTGGGCCATAGAAAGCCTATTTATTTTTTCCGTGATTTGTGTTCTAAATTCTACCTCAACACAAAAACACTACATCAATCAGTGGGAGAAAAATATTGGCCTCAGTCAGGGCTTGTGTGCCACTGCTGTGTGTGCTATCTCTCATTCAGTGGGCTATAGCAAGCCTATTTTTTTTTTTTTTTTTTTTTTTTTAATATTATTTGGTTTCTAAAGTCTCCCTGAAAAAAAAAAAAAACCTAAAAAAACAGTGGGAGAGTAATATTGCCCTTTCAGCTTGTGTGCCAGTCTTGACTCCTGGGTGTGCCACCTCTCTCCCTCTCATTCAGTGGGCCATAGAAAGCCTATTTATTTTTTTTTAAAAATATTATTGGGTTTCTAAAGTCTCCCTGAAAAAACAAAAAATACATAAAAAAACAGTGGGAGAGTAATATTGCCCTTTCAGCTTGTGTGCCAGTCTTGACTCCTGGGTGTGCCACCTCTCTCCCTTTCATTCAGTGGGCCATAGAAAGCCTATTTTTTTTTTTTTTAATATTATTTGGTTTCTAATTCTCCCTGAAAAAAAAAAAAAAACCTAAAAAAACAGTGGGAGAGTAATATTGCCCTTTCAGCTTGTGTGCCAGTCTTGACTCCTGGGTGTGCCACCTCTCTCCCTCTCATTCAGTGGGCCATAGAAAGCCTATTTATTTTTTTTTTTAAATATTATTGGGTTTCTAAAGTCTCCCTGAAAAAACAAAAAATACATAAAAAAACAGTGGGAGAGTAATATTGCCCTTTCAGCTTGTGTGCCAGTCTTGACTCCTGGGTGTGCCACCTCTCTCCCTTTCATTCAGTGGGCCATAGAAAGCCTATTTTTTTTTTTTTTAATATTATTTGGTTTCTAATTCTCCCTGAAAAAAAAAAAAAAACCTAAAAAAACAGTGGGAGAGTAATATTGCCCTTTCAGCTTGTGTGCCAGTCTTGACTCCTGGGTGTGCCACCTCTCTCCCTCTCATTCAGTGGGCCATAGAAAGCCTATTTATTTTTTTTTTAAAATATTATTGGGTTTCTAAAGTCTCCCTGAAAAAACAAAAAATACATAAAAAAACAGTGGGAGAGTAATATTGCCCTTTCAGCTTGTGTGCCAGTCTTGACTCCTGGGTGTGCCACCTCTCTCCCTTTCATTCAGTGGGCCATAGAAAGCCTATTTTTTTTTTTTTTAATATTATTTGGTTTCTAATTCTCCCTGAAAAAAAAAAAAAAACCTAAAAAAACAGTGGGAGAGTAATATTGCCCTTTCAGCTTGTGTGCCAGTCTTGACTCCTGGGTGTGCCACCTCTCTCCCTCTCATTCAGTGGGCCATAGAAAGCCTATTTATTTTTTTTTTTAAATATTATTGGGTTTCTAAAGTCTCCCTGAAAAAACAAAAAATACATAAAAAAACAGTGGGAGAGTAATATTGCCCTTTCAGCTTGTGTGCCAGTCTTGACTCCTGGGTGTGCCACCTCTCTCCCTTTCATTCAGTGGGCCATAGAAAGCCTATTTTTTTTTTTTTTTTAATATTATTTGGTTTCTAATTCTCCCTGAAAAAAAAAAAAAAACCTAAAAAAACAGTGGGAGAGTAATATTGCCCTTTCAGCTTGTGTGCCAGTCTTGACTCCTGGGTGTGTCACCTCTCTCCCTCTCATTCAGTGGGCCATAGAAAGCCTATTTATTTTTTTTTTTAAATATTATTGGGTTTCTAAAGTCTCCCTGAAAAAACAAAAAATACATAAAAAAACAGTGGGAGAGTAATATTGCCCTTTCAGCTTGTGTGCCAGTCTTGACTCCTGGGTGTGCCACCTCTCTCCCTCTCATTCAGTGGGCCATAGAAAGCCTTTTTTTTTTTTGGTTTTTTTAATATTATTTGGTTTCTAAAGTCTCCCTGAAAAAAACAAAAAAAACATAAAAAACAGTGGGAGAGTAATATTGCCCTTTCAGCTTGTGCGCCAGTCTTGACTCCTGGTTGTGCCACCTCTCTCTCTCTAATTGTGGGCCATAGAAAGCCTTTTTTTTTTTTTTTTTTAATATTATTTGGTTTCTAAAGTCTCCCTGAGAAAAAAAAATAAATAAATTAGGTGGGAGATTAATATTGACATTAGTGCTTGAGTGACAGTCCTGCGTGTGTGTCATCTCTGTGATTTTGTGCCACAGAAAACAGAGTGTGTAACATTGTGCCTGATTTTCCTTGTGGTCTCACCAACCTGTTAAGGGATATTGAAATCATACTGAAGTTATAGCTCACCGTGTAAGTTGTTTGATAGCAACAAATAAAGTTACTTTGGTTAAGATTTTAAAACAATGAGGAAGTCTGGTGCAAGAGGTCGTCGTGGGCGTTCATTGTCAGCTGGTAATGATGGTAGTGGTAGTGGAGCATCAGGTGGTCGTGGGGATAAAAATATTCCACCTAAGTCTGGAGCTGTGGAGCCAGTTTCGTCGTCAGGCTACACAAGGCCTCGAACGCTCTCTTTTCTGGGAGTAGGAAAACCGCTTTTAAAGGCGGAGCAGCAACAGCAAGTTTTGGCTTACATTGCAGACTCAGCCTCTAGCTCTTTTGCCTCCTCTTCCGAAACTGGTAAATGTAAAAGCAGCGCGTCGCTTGTGGATGTTCACGGTCAGGGACAAGTCGCTTCCTTGTCCTCCTCAGCAAAAACTACAACAAGAGAGAAGGATGCAGCAGGCGACACAACGGGTCACTCCATGGAGCTCTTTACACATACCGTCCCTGGCTTAGAAAGTGAAACATTTAACAGGCCATGCCCATTACAAGTATATTCTGACATGGAGTGCACTGATGCACAGCCACAGCCAGAGTACTATGCTGCTCCTTTGACTCAGACCACCACATTGCCCTCTCAGGGTACAGATCCACAATCAGACCCTGATGAGACTATGTTGCCCCGCCACGAACGCTATACCACCGACCGACACAGTGACACAGACGAAGTTGCACACGAGCTCGAAGAGGAGGTAATAGATGACCCAGTTATTGACCCCGATTGGCAGCCATTGGGGGAACAGGGTGCAGGCGGCAGTAGTTCAGAAGCGGAGGTGGAGGAGGGGCCGCAGCAGGCATCAACATCGCAACAGGTTCCATCTGCCGGGCCCGTATCTGGACCAAAACGCGTGTCAAAGCCAAAACCTGTTGGAGCACAGCGTTGCCATCCGGTTAAAGCTCAGTCTGCAATCCCTGAAAAGGGATCAGAGTCTAGGAAGAGTGCAGTCTGGCATTTTTTTAAACAACATCCAACTGATCAGCGCAAAGTCATCTGTCAAAAATGTTCAACTAGCTTAAGCAGAGGTCAGAATCTGAAAAGTCTAAATACTAGTTGCATGCATAGACACTTAACCACCATGCATTCTCAAGCCTGGACTAACTACCAAACGTCCCTCAAGGTTGTAGCACCCTCGGCCAATGAAGCTAGTCAGCAACGCAACATCCCTTCCGTCACTGTAAGGCCACCATTTTCCGCACCACCGGCAGTATCTGTGCAGGTTTCTTTGCCAGCCAAAAGCAGTCAGGGTCAGGGAATCACCAGTTTTGTAGGAGGAAATATTGCATGTAGGGCACCGGCGGAAACAATACCGTCTCCAACCGTCTCTCAGTCTGCCATGTCCACCGGCACACCCGAAAGTTCCACGATCTACAGCTCTCCAGTCCAGCTCACCCTACATGAGACTCTGGTTAGAAAAAGGAAGTACTTATCCTCGCATCCGCGTACACAGGGTTTTAACGCCCACATAGCTAGACTAATCTCGTTAGAGATGATGCCCTACCGGTTAGTTGAAAGCGAAGCTTTCAAAGCCCTGATGGAGTACGCTGAACCACGATACGAGCTACCCAGTCGACACTTTTTTTCCAGAAAAGCCATCCCAGCCCTGCACCAGCATGTTAAACAGCGCATCGTCCATGCACTCAGGCAATCTGTGAGTACAAAGGTGCACCTGACTACAGATGCATGGACCAGTAGGCATGGCCAGGGACGTTATGTGTCCATCACGGCACACTGGGTGAATGTGGTGGATGCAGGGTCCACAGGCGACATCAATTTAGGGACAGTTGTGCCTAGCCCACGGTCTAGGAAACAGTTGGCTGTAGGCGTTCGCACCCCCTCCTCCTCCTCCTCGTCCTCCTGCAGAAGCTACAGCTCTTCCACAGAACGCAGTCGGCCAACCACTCCATCGGCAGATGACACTGTTGCACACCAGTTGTCCCATTATGGGCCAGCTACTGCCAAGCGTCAGCAGGCTGTATTGGCTATGAAGTGTTTGGGCGACAACAGACACACCGCGGAAGTTCTGTCCGAGTTCTTGCAACAAGAAACGCAGTCGTGGCTGGGCACAGTAGATCTTGAGGCAGGCAAGGTAGTGAGTGATAACGGAAGGAATTTCATGGCTGCCATCTCCCTTTCCCAACTGAAACACATTCCTTGCCTGGCTCACACCTTAAACCTGGTGGTGCAGTGCTTATTGAAAACTTATCCTGGGTTCTCCGACCTGCTCCTCAAAGTGCGTGCACTTTGCTCACATATCCGACGTTCGCCTGTACACGCCAGCCGTATGCAGACCTATCAGCGGTCTTTGAACCTTCCCCAGCATCGCCTAATCATAGACGTTGCAACAAGGTGGAACTCAACACTGCACATGCTTCAGAGACTGTGCGAACAGAGGCGTGCTGTTATTTATTTGTGGGAGGATACACGGGCAGGCAGTAGGATGGCAGACATGGAGTTGTCAGGTGTGCAGTGGTCGAAGATACAAGACATGTGTCAAGTCCTTCAGTGTTTTGAGGAATGCACACGGCTGGTTAGTGCAGACAACGCCGTAATAAGCATGAGCATCCCCCTAATGCGTCTGCTGATGCAAAGTTTGACGCACATAAAGGAGCAGGCGTCTGCACCAGAGGAAGAGGGAAGCCTTGATGACAGTCAGCCATTGTCTGGTCAGGGCAGTGTACAGGACGAGGTAGCGGGCGAAGAGGAGGTGGAGGACGAGGAGGATGATGGGGATGAGTATATTTTTAATGCGGAAACTTTCACGGGGGCACAGGAAATTGGTTGCGTGTCACGGCCGGGTTCTGGTTTTTTGAGGGACACAAGTGACGTAGATTTGCCTGCAACTGCCCCTCAACCAATCACAACCGGAGATTTGACAAGTGGAACTTTGGCCCACATGGCGGATTATGCCTTACGTATCCTACAAAGGGACACACGCATTACGAAAATGATGAACGATGACGATTACTGGTTGGCCTGCCTCCTTGATCCACGCTATAAAGGCAAATTGCAAAATATTATGCCACATGAGAACTTGGAACTAATATTAGCAACCAAACAATCAACTCTTGTTGACCGTTTGCTTCAGGCATTCCCAGCACACAGCGCACGTGATCGTTCTCACACGAGCTCCAGGGGGCAGCAGACTAGGAGTGTTAGGGGTGCACACATCAGAAGTGGCGTTGGACAGAGGGGTTTTCTGACCAGGTTGTGGAGTGATTTTGCTATGACCGCAGACAGGACAGGTACTGCTGCATCAATTGAAAGTGACAGGAGACAACATTTGTCCAGTATGGTTACTAACTATTTTTCATCCCTTATCGATGTTCTCCCTCAACCGTCATTCCCATTTGATTACTGGGCCTCCAAATTAGACACCTGGCCAGAATTGGCAGAATATGCATTGCAGGAGCTTGCTTGCCCGGCAGCAAGTGTCCTATCAGAAAGAGTATTCAGTGCTGCAGGGTCAATATTAACCGAAAAAAGGACTCGTCTGGCTACCCAAAATGTTGACGATCTAACATTCATTAAAATGAACCACAACTGGATTTCAAAATCTTTTGCCCCACCTTGCCCGGCCGACACCTAGCTTTCCTATGAAAAGCTCTTGCCTGTGAATTACTTTTCTAATGTCTAATTTGCTGCTGCAGATTGTACAGCATACGACATGTTTACACCTCCCTAAATGGCCAAACTCCCCACACGGGGCCGTGGTATCGCGACTTGGCGCAAGCACCCGTGAGACTGCTGTTTGTCTGAAGAGGTGGGTGTGCTCGCTTTTGGTTGACGGCATTGCTACTGGGTCCCTCATAGTACAATGTAGTGTCTCTGGCGGTGGTGGTGCGCACCCAACGTCAGACACACCGTTGTAACATGAGTGGCCCTGGGGCGGTCCCGCCGGCCTCAAGAGAGTTCCCCCCTACCCCAGCTCAAACTGGGCTCTACTACGTGCAAAATTATGTCGCACAGCTCCACCAATCTTTAGTCTATTCGCTGACATCATTCAATGTCTGGCACTGACAATACAAATTTGTAGACATCTATGATGCAACTTAAAGTAGTCTGTGTCTGTGTCCTATATTGGCACCATTAAATAGTTACTGCCAAATTACTATGTCAGAAACACAGCAGATGAGCCCACCCCTGTACCTAAGTATGCCATCTTTTTTTTTGTTTTGGTTGTTTTGCGAGACATTAACATCTATTTATATTTTGGGAGTACTGGGACAGACACTCCTTGCACTACTCCTCCACTCAGCACCAAGCTGCCTGCCCGTGTATCCATGTAACCGCTGTAAAACTGCCATGAGCCTATTGTTTGTTATTTTAGGCCTTTGATAGCCTGTCTGCGGTCCCTACTCCTCCACTGACCACCAAGCTGCCTGCCCGTGTATCCATGTAACCGCTGTAAAACTGCCATGAGCCTATTGTTTGTTATTTTAGGCCTTCGAAGCCTGTCTGCGGTCCATACTTTAAATACTCCTCCACTCAGCACCAAGCTGCCTGCCCGTGTATCCATGCAACCGCTGTAAAACTGCCATGAGCCTATTGTTTGTTATGTTAGGCCTTTGATAGCCTGTCTGCGGTCCCTACTTTAAATACTCCTCCACTCACCACCACCAAGCTGCCTGCCCGTGTATCCATGTAACCGCTGTGAAACTGCCATGAGCCTATTGTTTTTTTATGTTAGGCCTTTGATAGCCTGTCTGCGGTCCCTACTTTAAATACTCCTCCACTCACCACCACCAAGCTGCCTGCCCGTGTATCCATGTAACCGCTGTAAAACTGCCATGAGCCTATTGTTTGTTATGTTAGGCCTTTGATAGCCTGTCTGCGGTCCCTACTTTAAATACTCCTCCACTCACCACCACCAAGCTGCCTGCCCGTGTATCCATGTAACCGCTGTAAAACTGCCATGAGCCTATTGTTTGTTATGTTAGGCCTTTGAAGCCTTTCTGCGCTCCCTCCTTCCACTAGTCCTCCACTGACCAGACCACTGCTGCCCGTGTACCCCTGGAACCAATTTTAAAGTGCCTACAGCCAGCCCATTTTATTGTGTTAGGCCTTCGAAGCCTGTCTGCGGTCCATACTTCCACTAGTCCTCCACTGACCAGACCACTGCTGCCCGTGTACCCCTGGAACCAATTTTAAAGTGCCTACAGTCAGCCCATTTTATTGTGTTAGGCCTTCGAAGCCTGTCTGCGGTCCATACTTCCACTAGGCCTCCACTGACCAGACCACTGCTGCCCGTGTACCCCTGGAACCAATTTTAAAGTGCCTACAGCCAGCCCATTTTATTGTGTTAGGCCTTCGAAGCCTGTCTGCGGTCCATACTTTAAATACTCCTCCACTCACCACCAAGCTGCCTGCCCGTGTATCCATGTAACCGCTGTAAAACTGCCATGAGCCTATTGTTTGTTATGTTAGGCCTTTGATAGCCTGTCTGCGGTCCTTACTTTAAATACTCCTCCACTCACCACCTAGCTGCCTGTGTATCCATGTAACCGATGTAAAACTGCCATGACTGCCTACTGTTTGTTATTTTAGGCCTTTGATAGCCTGTCTGCGGCCCCTACTTGCAATACTCCTCCACTGACCACAATGCTGCCTGGAGTGCCTGCCTGTGTATCCATGTAACCGATGTAAAACTGCCATGACTGCCTACTGTTTGTTATTTTAGGCCTTTGATAGCCTGTCTGCGGCCCCTACTTGCAATACTCCTCCACTGAGCACAATGCTGCCTGGAGTGCCTGCCTGTGTATCCATGTAACCGATGTAAAACTGCCATGACTGCCTACTGTTTGTTATTTTAGGCCTTTGATAGCCTGTCTGCAGCCCCTACTTGCAATACTCCTCCACTGACCACACCAATGCTGCCCGTGTACCCCTGGAACCTATTTAAAAGTTCATAGAGCCTAGTTATATATTTTATTTACTATTAATAAGGCCATGATGGACTACGCTGTACCACGCTACAAGCTAACCAGTCGACACTTCTTTTGCGAGAAAAGCCATCCCAACCCTCCACCAGCATGTAGAAGACCGCATTGTCCATGCACTCTGGCAATCTGTGAGTACAAAGGTGCACCTGACAACAGACGCATGGACCTGTAGGCATGGCCACGGAAGATTACGTGTCCATTACGGCGCAATGGGTTAATGTGGTGGATGCATGGTCCACAGGGGACAGCCTACTAAGTCTGTCTGCAGTCCCTAATTCAAATTGTCCTCCACTGTCTAAATCGGAACTTCCACCTTCTGGCTTTCGGCCTATAGTATCAGAAATTAAACTGCATTTGGCCTTCAACTTTGGTTAGGGCCTACTAACGGCTTCTGCCCCTCCCTGGTGTTGTCCTCAACTAAATAAAGCTGAGCTTCAACCTTCCGGCTCTCATTAAGTGGTTTTTAAAAAAAAATGGTGGTTAGGGCCTACTAACGGCTTCTGCCCCTCCCTGGTGTTGTCCTCAACTAAATAAAGCTGAGCTTCAACCTTCCGGCTCTCATTAAGTGGTTTTAAAAAAAAAAAAATTGGTGGTTAGGGCCTACTAACGGCTTCTGCCCCTCCCTGGTGTTGTCCTCAACTAAATAAAGCTGAGCTTCAACCTTCCGGCTCTCATTAAGTGGTTTTTAAAAAAAAATGGTGGTTAGGGCCTACTAACGGCTTCTGCCCCTCCCTGGTGTTGTCCTCAACTAAATAAAGCTGAGCTTCAACCTTCCGGCTCTCATTAAGTGGTTTTTAAAAAAAAATGGTGGTTAGGGCCTACTAACGGCTTCTGCCCCTCCCTGGTGTTGTCCTCAACTAAATAAAGCTGAGCTTCAACCTTCCGGCTCTCATTAAGTGGTTTTAAAAAAAAAAAAATTGGTGGTTAGGGCCTACTAACGGCTTCTGCCCCTCCCTGGTGTTGTCCTCAACTAAATAAAGCTGAGCTTCAACCTTCCGGCTCTCATTAAGTGGTTTTAAAAAAAAAAAAATTGGTGGTTAGGGCCTACTAACGGCTTCTGCCCCTCCCTGGTGTTGTCCTCAACTAAATAAAGCTGAGCTTCAACCTTCCGGCTCTCATTAAGTGGTTTTAAAAAAAAAAAAAATGGTGGTTAGGGCCTACTAACGGCTTCTGCCCCTCCCTGGTGTTGTCCTCAACTAAATAAAGCTGAGCTTCAACCTTCCGGCTCTCATTAAGTGGTTTTAAAAAAAAAAAAATTGGTGGTTAGGGCCTACTAACGGCTTCTGCCCCTCCCTGGTGTTGTCCTCAACTAAATAAAGCTGAGCTTCAACCTTCCGGCTCTCATTAAGTGGTTTTAAAAAAAAAAAAAATGGTGGTTAGGGCCTACTAACGGCTTCTGCCCCTCCCTGGTGTTGTCCTCAACTAAATAAAGCTGAGCTTCAACCTTCCGGCTCTCATTAAGTGGTTTTAAAAAAAAAAAAATTGGTGGTTAGGGCCTACTAACGGCTTCTGCCCCTCCCTGGTGTTGTCCTCAACTAAATAAAGCTGAGCTTCAACCTTCCGGCTCTCATTATGTGGTTTAAAAAAAAAAAATGGTGGTTAGGGCCTACTAACGGCTTCTGCCCCTCCCTGGTGTTGTCCTCAACTAAATAAAGCTGAGCTTCAACCTTCCGGCTCTCATTATGTGGTTTAAAAAAAAAAAATGGTGGTTAGGGCCTACTAACGGCTTCTGCCCCTCCCTGGTGTTGTCCTCAACTAAATAAAGCTGAGCTTCAACCTTCCGGCTCTCATTAAGTGGTTTTTAAAAAAAAATGGTGGTTAGGGCCTACTAACGGCTTCTGCCCCTCCCTGGTGTTGTCCTCAACTAAATAAAGCTGAGCTTCAACCTTCCGGCTCTCATTATGTGGTTTTAAAAAAAAAAAAAATGGTGGTTAGGGCCTACTAACGGCTTCTGCCCCTCCCTGGTGTTGTCCTCAACTAAATAAAGCTGAGCTTCAACCTTCCGGCTCTCATTAAGTGGTTTTAAAAAAAAAAAAAATGGTGGTTAGGGCCTACTAACGGCTTCTGCCCCTCCCTGGTGTTGCCCTCAACTAAATAAAGCTGAGCTTCAACCTTCTGCTCCAAATTACCATTTTAAAAAATGCAATAGGCTTTTCCGGCCTACTAAAGGTGTCTGCCCCTCCCTGGTGTTGTCCTCAACTGAACAAAGCTGAGCTTCCACATTCTGGCTTTCGCCCTATACTATCAGATATTAAACTGCATTTGGCCTACTAGTGTGGTTAGGCCCTTGAAACAGTGTCTGCTGCTCTTGGGTTTGCTACTCCACTGAACAAAGCAATGCCGCCTGTTTAGTCCTGTTACCAATTTTGAACTGCATGTAGCCTACTTTATTCTTTGGCCCTATATCTGTTTCCTCCTCATCCTGCCCATTGCCCAGCCACTGCTAAATGAGTCTGCTGGTACATTGACCTAGACCACTACATTCCCCTTGTACTCTACACAGCCAGAATCTGTCCCTGCTGAAAGTAAGGTTCCCCTTCCCGCATGTTATACCACCTTACACAGGGACAAAGAGGAAGGTGCAGATGAAAGTGCAGGTTCCTTCATCAGGTGGGGGGGCATACTCGTTGGCGACGTCACTGGCACAGGGCCCCTCAGAGTACGCAAAAGTGTCGCTGCTGGTGGGAGGCGCCCCCGCCATGCAAACACACCGCCGTACTTTGAGGGGCCCTGTGCCAGTGGCAATGCGAACGAGTGGGCCCCCCCCTGCTTGCTCAGGATCACAGCACTTGCAACTTTTAAATACTTACCTTTCCCTGCAACACCGCCGTGACGTAGTCCGCATTTCCTGGGCCCACGAAAAACTTGAGCCAGCCCTACTCCCCCCACAACTTTCCCCCAATTCCCTATGCCCAACTATTATTATACAGTTAATTAAGATTGGCAAGCTTCAGAAACAAGAATGGATGTTTTTGGCATTAAAATGGGCACTGTAGGTGTTTTCCTGGCCTCCACTCACTGCCGACTATGCTTCCCCATTGACTTGCATTGGGTTTCGTGTTTCGGTCGATCCCCGACTTTTAGCGATAATCGGCCGACTGCACTCGACTCGACTCTGGACAAAATCGGGTTTCCCAAAACCCTACTCGATCTTAAAAAAATGAAAGTCGCTCAACCCTAATCCTTATATCACTGGCACTAATTGATTTTTATACACAATTTTTATATATTTTTTATATTTTTTAGTGTGTATATTGGGATAATGTGCCATATATGCTATAACTTATTATGAGGATCTGGCTTGCCCTATAAGTGTTGTGGCTTTCAGTGTGCACAATAATCTTTTTATCAATATATGTATTTTTATATTTAATTTTATGTCTATATATTTTCAATTAATGTTTGTCACTATTGTCACTTAATAAAATAAATTAATTAATATTATTGATATTCCCTGTCCTGTTCTTATTGGTTCGGGTCCTTACGTCGGGAGCTTTGGTTTTGTGCCTGTATGGTAGTAAATGTGGGCAGGCAGAATCCTTAGATACAAATCCTATCAGAAATACAGTGGTGTTCATCGTCTGCTGTATGGTATGGTCTATCATTAAGATTTCTTTTACACTTTATATTCTCTACCAGGTTGTGGAGCCAAGTTCTCAGCCAGAAGCAGCCTGTACATCCACTCCAAAAAGCACCTTCAAGATGTGGACGCCTCAAAGACTCGTTGTTCAGTGTCCAACTGCAGCAAGATATTTACATCTAAGCAGAGCCTGAAATCTCACATGGTTAAGCAGCACGGCCACGGTAGGTTCATCTGTAATAATCACAAGCTTTGTGACAGACTAGAGGGGAGAAAAGCTCTTGTAGATTTCCCCACCTAATGAATTAGTAGGTTTTACAATGATTGAAAATGTCTAACCCAGGATAGGGGTTGAATGCCTGATTTCAGGGAAATCCACCGATCACTAATGGGACCATTTCTGTCTCTTCTCTGCTGTAGGGATTGCATGGTGCAGCATGATTGCACTACTTGTCGTTCCAATCTATGTCTATGGAACTGACAATAATCCTATAGCACTGTACTCCACTCGGTCAGTCCCACGGATGTTCTCGTGTAGGTTTGGTTTATTTTATTACTAATACTGCTTTCTTTTTTGTATTTTAGATCTTGAAGCTGCAAGTTCCCTCACCCCCAGTAGTGAACTGACGAGCTCAGGGCAGAGTGACCTGAGTAATCTGGATCTCTCCTCTTTATTCTCCACTGTGTCCTCCAGTGGGTCTGGAATCTCTGCAGACCTGACCCTGGTTAACTCTGGGATACTGACTATTGATGTGTCTTCTGTAAGATCCACATTAGGGGGCAACTTGTCAGCCAGCAGTAACTCTCTGGTCCATCCTGTGGACCCCTTGGTATTGGTGTCAAATAGTGATAATAACAGCAGCCTGGATAGCTCCCTCCTCTTAGGGGCAGCGGCGTCCATCCTTCAGCAAGGAAGCCTTCAGTTGGATGATGTACAGACGGTAAATGCTGAGGCTTTGGGTTCCTTGGCATCTTTATCTATGAGAGGGTCCAACCAGGACATTCATGCACTTACCGCCACAAATAATCTTTCTATTGATTCCACTACATTAACATCTTCAGTCACACTGGGAACTAGTGGCTCTATGCCCGAATTGTTGACTCAGCCAAAAGCTGACAGAAGCCTTATGCCAGCATCCGAGGTTGTGAGCCAACAGGAAGGGAGTAAAGTGGTGACACAGTTTGTGTTTCCTCAAACGGGCAACTACAGCTCTCAGAAGGACATGGACTTCAGCCCAGTAGCTGCAAACGCAATATTGGTAAGACTTCTGTATTTTTTTAAATTATTTATATAGACTTCCATGTATTTTTCTTAAAGAAAATTTTTATATCCCAGTTCGGTGTCCTGGCTTTAATGGCAGGAACCCATTCTGAAACCCTCTGCTTTTGAATGGCATTTTTCTGTATTGTCCAGTGTTCTTTTCAGGAGGGGAGCTTTGCAAGGAGTGACCACTAATAAGCCATAGCACTTCATTAGTTAATCTCTTGTGCATGAATAAAACATAATTTTTTCAGAGAAGTACAAAGATTGTAAGCATACCTGAAAGAAATTAAGTGTGAGGGGGAAAAAAGTCTTTGAAGGAAAATAAATCCATATATGTTGATGTGTTCAAATCAGCCCCCTCACCTCATGCACTGTAAATGCCATGGTCTTAAATGTTTGATCTATCAAAATATAAAAGACAAAAATTAACCCAGTCGAGGAAATGACATAACAAGGATGATAAATGATAACACCTGAAAGGGTGTGGTTTTTTTTTGTTTTTTTTAAAGGAACAGAAAAATTGGAAATAAAGAGTCATGTATAACCGGACGTGGTGTCAATAAAGCAGTCACACCAAAAACCTCAAGTGATGAAAGAACAAAAATGTTACAGGTCTCTGAATACGGCATCACAATAAATCCCCTATGCAATTTTGATATCACCTGTGCAGTGACCCATGATGCAGCCAGGGGGCGCTGTGTGGGCTCCTCAGGATACGCATGGAGGCGTAACTGGGTTTGTGAAACAGGGTCCGGCATGATTGTAAATGGCCGGTATGTGTCACAGAGGGAGTCTGCGCTGTAACCAGTATAGTTGTATTGTCCCACAAGTATTTGTGTAGCTTTAAAGGGAGGCTTACAGGGTTAGTTAAAGAGCTGGGCGGGACTGACTAACCACACACACCTCCCACCTATTGGGGTGGTTATAGGTACATAATATGACCAGGGTTTGGGTCACATATAGAGTGTATGGACCTGAATGGTCAGAATGTGAGGTCCCGGATGGCCTGTGATGCATATAATGAACGGTTAGTGATGCGGTTTATGAGTCTAAATAAACCGTAATAGACTGTTTTTGTGAGAAACCGTGCCTCAGTGCTTTAATTCCATTGCCAAGCGAGTGTACCCCAACCCACTCAGGGAGTGCTATCTCACACACCATAAACATACTGACCTGAAGAATCATGACTGAGAGTAACTTTTGACACAGAATGTACACTATAAAAACAAAACATACAGTCATGGCGGAATTGCTTTTTTTTTTTTTTTTTTATTTCACCGTACTTTAATTTTCTTTCCCCATTTTTAGTGCATTGAAAAGGAAAATAAACGTTGGCACTCAAAATTATTATCCACCAATGCTGGACGCGTACTGCGCAGTACTTGTGCTATCCTTGTGATTAAAGCAACGTTTGAAAAAGACCCTAGACGGGTCGAAACGTAAAATACAACTTGCCGCTCTGTATTCTTCTGCTCGGCACTTGGGTGAAATATTGTACTATAACTAGATAAATACAAGCGATCATTTTAAATTCTTAGTGAAAGAGCATTAATTTCCTGATATTTGACTCAAAATGACAACAAAGGGCAGAGGTTAAAAAGAATGTGACGCCCGTCTAAGGGCAACGTACAGCAGTAATAGATGATCACGAGTAGAAGACTAAAGAGCTGGGGTAACCAGAGCTGTGGAGTCGGAATCTGTGCCATTTTCGTGGAGTCTGAGTCGGTATAAAATGGACTGACTCCAACTCCTAAAAAATGTAATAAATTGGGTTCAGTAGTGCAATGTAGGATTGTGCTGTAAATGTTTTCATAAGAATTTGGGAAAGTTATTAAATGTCCCATAAATATCTGTTCTACTCCTGATCTAAGATCTCGGCTTTTAGCTGAACTTTTATGTACATGCTCAGTAGTTGGGAGTCGGAGGTTTGGCTTACCAATTCCACAGCCCTAGGGGTAACACAACTTTGTCCTCGGCCCAGGACAAAAAGGAAAATATTACCACACTCAAAGATAATCAAAATGCGTGGGTGTGTTTTGGCATCTCTTTTGAGTGCTGCAATACTCTTTTCTTTCTGGGTCATTACTTGGTGTCTTGTTCCAGTTGTCATAAAATTGCCCTTCATTAGTCATGGCAGGAGACGAGCTCTGGAGTCCTATTATGTTTGCTTGCTCCCGAGCCCTCGATAATCGTCAGTTGTGGCTTCTTGTGCCCAGCCATGCTAATTGGCAGCTTTTTACTTGCATATAGGTATAAAGCTGCCAGGAAGTGGTTGGAGGGCAGAGGGAGCTGCAGCTCTTGAATACCGGGACTCAATGTTTGGCTTCTGCTGTTACTAATACCATAGCCACCATAACCTTTTCCTTTAAAGGGAACCTGTCACCCCCAAAATCAAAGGTGAGCTAATCCCACCAGCATCAGGGACTTATCTACAGCATTCTGTAATGCTGTAGATAAGCTCCTGATGTATCCTAAAAGATGAGAAAAAGAGGTTAGATTATACTCACCCAGGGGCGGTCCCGGTCCGATGGGCGTCGCGGTCCGGGGCCTCCCATCTTCTTACGATGATGTCCTCTTGTCTTCACGCTGCGGCTCCGGCGTACTTTATCTCCCTGTTGAGGGCAGAGCAAAGTACTGCAGTGCGCAGGCATCGGGAAAGGTCAGAGAGGCCCAGCGCCTGCGCACTGCAGTACTTTGCTCTGCCCTCAACAGGGAGATAAAGTACGCCGGAGCCGGAGCAGCAGCATGAATACAAGAAGAGGACGTCATCTGATGAAGATAGGAGGCGCCGGACCAGACCGCGACGCCCATCTGACCAGACCGGGACCGCCCCTGGGTGAGTATAATCTAACCTCTTTTTCTCATCTTTTAGGATACATCGGGGGCTTATCTACAGCATTCCAGAATGCTGTAGATAAGCCCTGATGCTGGTGGGCTTAGCTCACCTTCGATTTTGTGGGTGACAGGTTCCCTTTAAGTGACTTGACGAAGAAATCTGAGTCTCACTATTTTGTGCTGCCACCAGTTTGGTAATAGATTCTTGTTGATGCACTTGTTTTGACAAGCTGTAAAGCCTCTGTTCCCTTTCATTAGGAAAGTGTTGGCTCAGCGAGGACGGACTACAGAGCCATTCAACTGGCCAAGAGCAAAAAGAAGGGGAGTACGAGCAGCTCAGGTTAGTAAATCATAAATCACCATTATTACAAGTGCTGTCTATATTTCGCACCATTGATTGTCTTGCGGCTCAGTGTGGATGTGTTATAGAGGGGATTATTTTATCCGGAATAAACTTTTTTTTTCTAAAGGGACTTCACCTCCACAGAGGAAAAGTAAAGGTACAAAGGTACAGAATCAAGCCGTGTCTCCTGCTGTCAACCGATTTAGTAGCGGTGTTTTGTCAAATGGTGGGCTGACACTACGGGATCCAGCAACAGGAGCACAATATGTCCAAATCCAGCTTCTTCAGGTCGGTAGGCACAACCCTTGCCTTCCTTTGTTTTGATGTAGACGTCAAATGAGCTTAAAGGGGCTCTCGACGGTCACCCTTGTCCTCACTGTTACAGTAAACCACGTGGTCTCTATATCACTCACTACTACCGCTGTACCTTAATTGAAAATATCTCAAACGTAGAAAACGTCCAACAATGCAGCGATAACCCAATAAAACTCACCTTACTTTAACCATTATCAGAAATACAGGAGCCCATGAATGGGCCTACATGCATTATGCCTTATATTTGTAGCCGACAGCATTGATTGAAAATAAAGTGCAGTTACGTTCCTTGCATGCAACCTCAGGACAAGAACCTCCTTTAAGTGCTTATTAGTGTGTAATGTGTGAGATTGATGTTGCCTGTGAGTTTAATGCTTTCTGTCCTGTCCCAAGGATGAGCCTCCAGGGGATGGGGACCTGCCCTTCCAGCTGAACGCCCAGTCGCCAGCCGCACACACACAGCTGACGGTTGACTTGCCGGTGCATATCCTGCAGGTACGATGCTTTGGTGTATTTTTTCACATATACAGATAGATGGCAGCTTTGTATGTTATATTCTCTTAGTAAGTCAAAGAAATAGTTATTGGTTTATATCCATGTGAGAATAAGTTGTATTTTGATCAATAAAGTCCTAAAATTTAGGACTTTCATCAGTGGTCCTCAACATGCTAAGACCTCCACCGGTCAGCACAGTGAAGGGCTGTGATCATCACACGATTGGCTGTGACTAGCGCTGCACGATAGGACGCTGAGCCCTTCTTGTGCTGATCTGCATCAGGTCCCTTTGTTGTGCTCATCACAGAGGTCTTGTGGGTCAAACCCTCACTGATCAAATATTGATGCCCTATGCAAAAGGCTGTAATTGATAAAGTTACAGAAATCTGCTTACAGACTCGGGGCACACTATATCTGGACCTATTGTCGGTGGTATGTCACAAAGATTTCTTGACGTATATCTATGAAGCAATGCTCCGACCTGTGTCACTATGTGCACTAAGTGGTATACGGAGACCATAAGGTCCTCAACAACATTCCTATGTATCACACAGGAGCCTCAATGGATTGGGTAGATTTGTTTTGACTTGTATGCCAAATGTACGTCTCTGCTACAGTGTGCATGCAGCATTAATTATCTACAGGCATAATTTACATAGTTCACTTTTTTTTTTTTTTTTTTTTAGGAGCCTCACGTGTCGGCAGAAGATGATGCAGCTTCAGACAATTCCCAGTTTACAGGAAGCACAATAAACCTGCAGGACCTTGAATAATCTGACGATCAGGAAAACCAGCAGCGCGCATTTATTTTTTGTTCACTCCAGTCACATGGTATTTAGGAGATGACGCCCTGCACATCTGTTTATCTGATTGGATTTATCTCCAATGTGGCATTTCCCTTTGCACTAGGCTTTTATGCTCCTCTTGCCATAAATGACTTTATCTTGAAAGTGCCCAAATGCTGCTCTGCAAGTTTCTCCTCCTGCTGGACACAATAACCTGCTGTCTCCACCTGGAAGGAATGGGAATCGCCCAAAGAATCTTCTGGATGAAGTATTCTGCACTCTTTTGTGTGAATGTTTCCTGTTAGCAGAGGACTGCCTTTTTATCTGAAAAGTATTTGATCTCTTCACCACCAATGTCATCTCTCCAGTGATAGTGTGCACCTACCTCCGGAGCAGAAACCCGTTCAGTCTTCACTTCTCCAATCATGCTCTGCCCTCCTATAAAGACTGACTTCTTTTATAATATAAAAAAGGCTGTGGGTAAAACTGACCCAGTGCCAGGAGTTTGTAAAATTTATTATCAGGTATTTATTTGTTCTACTGCAGGAACATTTTCACTTGCAGTTTTATTTTTTTTTTTCTGTATAAAGTTGTACAAATTTAATATTTATATAATCCCTTTAATTCAGAGATTTCCTTTATTTCCCTCCTGCAATTTTTTCTTTTTTTTAATAGGTGCATTTTGGTGAATTCAAGTATAAAAAAAAAAAAAAAAAAAAAGATAATTCTGACCTCAGTGATTTGTTTCGACATCAGTATGTTGGTGCAGGCTGTGTTTGTCTACGTTCACATTTGCGGTCTGCGCCGCAGCGTCGCCGCATGCGTCATGCGCCCCTATATTTAACATGGGGGCGCATGGACATGCGTCGCACTTGCGTTTTGCGCCGCATGCGTCCCTGCGGCGCCCGCGTCCGGGCGCAGAGGACGCAGCAAGTTGCATTTTTGCTGCGTCCAAAATCAATGAAAAAAAGGACGCATGCGGTGCAAAACGCAGCGTTGTGCATGCGTTTTGCTGCGTTTTTGTTTGCGTTGCACAACGCAAATGTGAACGTAGCCTAAGTGATGTCAGGACAGAAAGTGATCACATCCCGTTCTTTGGCGATGATTGTTGAGGCCAGTGAGTAGCTGCAGCGGTCAGGTGTTGCTAATGGTCACTTCCGATGAAGACTCATTCTAACCAATGACAGCCATGCCACAAGAATTGGTTGTTATCGCTGATGGTCCCGCCACAGCCCATCGGAGTTTCACTTGCTAGACCGTGGGATTAGGGGCAGATGTAATTGATTTATTATTTTACCATCTCTGCTGCCCATCAGTTTCACTCGCTAGACCGCGGGATCAGGAGCAGATGTGTACCGTAATTGATTTATTATTTTACTACCTCTGCTGCTGCCTTCACTGATCAGGTCTTGTTCCCGTATGGTACCGAAATGGGCTCTCTTCTTACGTCTCAGACTTTGAATGTCATGCTATGTGTAACTCCTGCTCGACCTACAGGGGTGATATGGGATCCAGGTCATGTGGTTGCTGGTCCCCCAGAAATTAAACACTAGCTACCTTCTAGATAGATGATAAATTTTGACTTTTGGATGACCCATTTAAGGCGACAACACAAGTTGATTAACTGTGGGATGAATGTGTATTTCTGTCATGTTAACCCAAACTCATGCATGTTTAGCTGAATCTTCAAGCTTCCATGTTTATTTCAATGGAGAAAGATTAAAAGGGGCCTGTAGTCGGTTAAGATTAGGCATAAATGTCTATTTTCTGGAGCTAGCTGAATTTTATGAAAGCTGTAATAGGACATTATTATTTTTCTTTGTCATAGCCATGTGTAAGTGTCCATGATGTCTCAATATAAAAACTTCTGTTCTGAAAACCCACAGTCCTAAAAAAGAAATGCTGAGGGTCCTGATTCTAGGTGAAAAAAAGCAAAGCCTCCTCCTTCTCTTTGTCAGCGTCTTGGTCTTTCTCAATTTTGGGTTTCATTGCTGGTGGATCAGATCGTGTCATCAGTTTCCTGCCGGTCTGTTGAGGGGAAAAAAAACGTTGCTTCAGTGAATAGATGCATTTTGTAATACTGCACAGGACACCATTTTTGTGTCTGCACTTTGCCTGTGGGTGTGCTGATATAAGAAAGACCATTAACCCTGGGAAAGGAGGTCTAGTTGCACAGTTTAAAAAAAATAGAATTTTTAATGAAGCTTATATATTAAAAATTAGACCAGCAATTCAAGTAAGAAAACAGTAAGTAGCGTGTTACAATAGACAAAATATCTACGCATAAATTAGATGGGCATTTGTCACGGAGGCAATATAACAACCTAGTCTCATACGGACCTACTGTTATCACGAAGGCAGTATAATGACAACAGGTACTTATGAGACTAAGTTACCCAGGGCATACTATTATTTTAGTAGTAAAATTAAGAATATGTCCTGGGTAACTTAGGTCTCATACGGACCTATTGTCATTATTCTGCCTTCGCGCTGCATGCTAATCCAATTTTTGCCTAGATATTTTGTCTATTGTAAGACATTACTTATTGTTTTCTTGCTTGAATTGTTGGTCTAATTTTTAATATATACGCTTCATTAAACATTCACAATTTTTTTTAAACTGTAACTAGACCTCCTTTCCAGGGTTAATGGTCTGTGGTTGTGTTTATATCTGACGTTTTGGTGGTGTTTTGCTTTGAAACCTTGGACAGATTGTGTTAATGAAGTTTGTCCGTGCAGTACATATGTTCCCTTACGGTTTTCTTGGGGTCGGCTTGTGCTCTTTCTAAGGCGCGGCGCAGTCTTTCCTCCTGGTGCAGCTTCTGCTGTTTAATTTTCTCATCTCTCAACCTGTGAATAAGGAATATGGAATCAAATCTTCTAGCACACATGCTTCCTTATGTGCAAACGAACATAATGAAAGAGCACAGTAACCCAAGCACCGAGACTTCCGCACCTCAGCCGGCGCTCCTTCTCCTTTGCCTTTTCAGCGATCTCCAGCCTTTCTTGTGGGATGGCTTCTATGTTGTCTAAGAGCTCCTCCACCTGCTGCTCCATCATGGTTAACATCTGCAAGGCGTTGAGATTTGCTCGATTTTCCTTTATGCAGGCCTGGTACACCTCCCCCACTTTCTTGGTGAGAGATGTTAACATATTCTCCTGCAAAGTGAAAATAGCTATACTGTCACCACAATGTCCCAGAAAAACATTTTGTAAGAAACATTAATAGAAAATGGGATTGTGAAGAAGGAACAAGCTTAATCCCTTCACCCCGAAGCTCGTTATCACCTTCCTGACCAGGCCACTTTTTTCAATTCTGACCAGTGTAATTTTGAGGTCATAGATACATTACATTACTGATCCTGAGTTACATCCTGTGTTATACCCCAGAGCTGCACTCACTATTCTGCTGGTGCAGTCACTGTGTACATACATAACATTGCTGATCCTGAGTTACATCCTGTGTTATACCCCAGAGCTGCACTCACTATTCTGCTGGTGCAGTCACTGTGTACATACATTACATTGCTGATCCTGAGTTACATCCTGTGTTATACCCCAGAGCTGCACTCACTATTCTGCTGGTGCAGTCACTGTGTACATACATTACATTGCTGATCCTGAGTTACATCCTGTGTTATACCCCAGAGCTGCACTCACTATTCTGCTGGTGCAGTCACTGTGTACATACATAACATTGCTGATCCTGAGTTACATCCTGTATTATACCCCAGAGCTGCACTCACTATTCTGCTGGTGCAGTCACTGTGTACATACATTACATTACTGATCCTGAGTTACCTCCTGTATTATACCCCAGAGCTGCACTCACTATTCTGCTGGTGCAGTCACTGTGTACATACATTACACTACTGATCCTGAGTTACATCCTGTATTATACCCCAGAGCTGCACTCACTATTCTGCTGGTGCAGTCACTGTGTACATACATTACATTACTGATCCTGAGTTACATCCTGTATTATACTCCAGAGCTGCACTCACTATTCTGCTGGTGCAGTCACTGTGTACATACATTACATTACTGATCCTGAGTTACATCCTGTATTATACTCCAGAGCTGCACTCACTATTCTGATGGTGCAGTCACTGTGTACATATATTACATTACTGATCCTGAGGTACCTCCTGTATTATACCCCAGAGCTGCACTCACTATTCTGCTGGTGCAATCACTGTGTACATACATTTCATTACTGATCCTGAGTTACCTCCTGTATTATACTCCAGAGCTGCGCTCACTATTCTGCTGGTGCAGTCACTGTCTAGGTTCTGTGACAAGCATACAGAGGATCTTCAGGGGTGAGCTGAATTTCTCTTGTATTTTTCTCTGCGTTCAGTGTTACCTGTTCTTCAAAACTGTACTGTCCAAAGGCAAATACCCGACACTTCATTTCCAGATCTATCGCCCGCTCCTCCTCCCGCACAATCGCTGCCTGCAAATTAGTGATCTGAGCCTTCAGCTGTTCGGTCTCATGCTCCCTACAAAAAAAAAAATTGAAGGAAAGAATGTTTAGTTCTAATTGATCCTGCAGCGACCCCCTTCTGCCCTTAACTACAGAGTTGTCTAGAGGGCAGCGGGCTTGAGCCAAATACACAACCCAGGAGTCATTTCTGTTCTTACATTTTCTTCTCTGTCATGGTGATGGTGTGCTTGATCTCCTCTAACGCCTCCTCTGTTTCCTGCGAGTTCTGGATCAGCGATAGGTTCCGTTCCTCCATTTCTGAGAAGATGTCTAGAAGTTGTTGTGGATCAGTAAAGTACAACTCTGGCTCCTGGAGAAAGATCCGTCATCAGCATCCTTTTTCCTCATCACCAAATCCAGGCATGGCGGGGTGAGTGATTAACCCCCTGGACACCAAACTATGAGCCCAACACTAGAGGGGCTGGTAATAACCCCTCTTACTACCCTCGCCAGTAGTTATTAAAGTTGGTGATTAGTGATGAGCGCAAGTGCTCGTTACTTGAGTTTGCCGAGGGAGCTCGGGTACACACCGAGTATTGCGGGTGCTCGAGTGACATGTTCAAGTCCCAGAGGCCACATGTTTTGCAGCTGTTAAGACAGCCACAAAACATGCAGGGATTGCCTAGCAGCTGCGAAACACGCAGGCATGGGGACTCGAACATGTCACTCGAGCACCCGCGATACTTGGTGCATACCCGAGCACCCTCGGCAAACTCGAGGACTTGCGCTCATCACTAGTGATCAGTTGTCAGCTGATTGTTGAGTGACCAACACTCGACATCCCCAGCAATCTGTGTCCTACAAATAGATCATCAATTGTGAAGTCATGGACCACACCTTTAACACCCATAATCCAGAGATAGGAAACAATATATTGCTGATGATCTGTCACCAGTGGCCAGTTTTTAATCTTATTCCCGTGGCTTTCCCGAGTACTCCCCCCTCTTTTTTTTATTTTTTACTAACAGCCATACGGTTCCAGATGTATGGGCCTTCTTGTTTAGTATAATTTGTATGTGCTTTACAAGGGAACGTGGCCCACAGGATCCTTGGGGGCATGGGCCACAGGATCCTCGGGGGCGTGTCTTTAGGCTACTCTGCATTATTACCTTGTGAGCCACACCCTCTTCGTATAAACCATAACAATTGGCACTAAAGAAGTCCCCCATCTCTGGAACTATATGGCGGATTGCAAAAAAAATCAAAAATTGAATATTTGGAAGCAAAAATAAGAGCACAAATGAGCCAACTTTGACCTGGACACAGGACCTCTTTAAGCTTGGTGGTTTTAAAAGTTCATAGAGACCCTAAAACGTTTTCGGTGATTATCTCCCTATAGTAAAACTTAGACAATTCTACTACATGCTTTTTGTACAAGATTTTTCTTACCTCTTCACTATCGGAGGACACCAACATTTCAGAACTGTTGTCGTCTTCCTGGACCGTTATACTGCTCCTGGAACAACCCAAAGGGCCCGATAAAATGTCAAATGCCAGCAGGGATCACCACCCTCCCCACTATGAAGGTATGGGGGCTTCCTCCAGTGGGTGAAGCATAGAGGTTACTACTCACACTTTTTTAGAGGCCATGGTTTTCAGGCTGGATCTAGACGGGTGCCGGGTGTCCCGAGTGGAGTCACGGCTCACCAGCGGTCCAGACGATCGAGACTCTGATTCTGGATAAGAGGAACATTACTATGCTGACCCTGTATAGAAAGTCGGCCATAAAGACGCGGCATCACATCTGCACACATTCATCGCATCGTAGATAAATGGGGATCCTGGGAATTGGCTCCTCTATTCTACACAGCCCGGATGGGCAATCTAGCAGCAGACTTGGCTTTTGGCATCAAGTGACCTGATGATACCCCATTATACACTTCTCATGTTATCACCGCCCACCCCACTACTACAAAGCACGTCTCCATCTGCAACTGAATCGGCCGTGAACAGAGATTCTTGTGTTTCCATTCTCTACCAGCTCAAATAAATCTGATCTTTCCATTTCCGTGTGTGGTATCCCCGTAACTCCCGGGCAGCAAGCCCACTCTAATCTACAAACCTCTCCCCCAGCTGCATCGCCCTACGTGTCTTTTCCACAGTGCTGATGAACCACCCTACATCTCATCTCTGTCCATCACCCTAACCGTCCTCTCCTCAGTGCTGCACCGCCCTACGTATCATCTGTCTACCACCCTACCCGTCCTCTCCCCAGTGCTGCACCACCCTACATCTCATCGCTATCTACCATCCTACCCGTCCTCTCCCCAGTGCTGCACCACCCTACATCTCATCTGTCTACCACCCTACCCGTCCTCTCCCCAGTGCTGCACCACCCTACATCTCATCGCTATCTACCACCCTACCCGTCCTCTCCCCAGTGCTGCACCACCCTACATCTCATCGCTATCTACCATCCTACCCGTCCTCTCCCCAGTGCTGCACCACCCTACATCTCATCTGTCTACCACCCTACCCGTCCTCTCCCCAGTGCTGCACCGCCCTACATCTCATCTGTCTACCACCCTACCCGTCCTCTCCCCAGTGCTGCACCACCCTACATCTCATCGCTATCTACCACCCTACCCGTCCTCTCCCCAGTGCTGCACCACCCTACATCTCATCGCTATCTACCACCTTACCTGTCCTCCACAATTCTGCACTACCCTGCTTCTCATCTGTCTACCACCCTACCTGTCCTCTCCACAGTGCGGCACTGCCCTACAGCTCAGTCTACCACCCTACCTGACCTTTCCACAGTGATAGACCACTCCACATCTCGTAGATCATGTCTTTCCACCACCGTACTCATTCTCTCCACATTGCCACACCGCCCTACATCTCCACCTAATCTGTCTACCACCCTATCCGTCCTCTCCACAGTACTGCACCACCCTACATCTCCACATCTTTGTATACCACCATACCCATCCTCTCCACAGTGCTACACCACCCTACATCTCATCGCTGTACACCACCCTACACTGCCCTACAGCTCAGTCTACCACCCTACCTTTCCTTTCCATAGTGATAGACCACCCCACATCTCGTACATCATCTCTTTCTACCACCGTACTCATCCTCTCCACATTGCCACGCCACCCTACATCTCCATCTAATCTCTGTCTACGACCCTACCCATCCTCTCCACAGAGCTGCACCACCCTACATCTCATCGCTATACACCACCCTACCCGTCCTCTCCACCGTGCTGCACCGCCCTACATCTCAGCTCTGTCTACCACCCTACCTGTCCTCTCCACAGTGTTGTACCGCCTTACGTCTCCTCATCTCTGCATACCACCCTACCCATCCCCTCCACAGTGCTGTACCGCCCTCCATTTCCACATCATTGTATACCACCCTACCCGTCCTCTCCACAGTGCTGCATCACCCTACATCTCATCTGTCTACCATTCTACCTGTCCTCTCCACAATACTGCACCACCTTACATCTCCACTTCTTTGTGTACCACCATACCCATCCTCTCCACAGTGCTGCACCACCCTACATCTCATCGCTGTACACCACCCTACCCATCCTCTCCTGTCCTTTCTACAATGATAGACCGCCCAACATCTTGTACATCATCTCTTTCCACCACCGTACTCATCCTCTCCACATTGCCACAGCACCCTACATCTCCACCTAATCTCTGTCTACCACCCTACTCAGCCTCTCCACAGTGCTGCACCATCCTACATCTCTTCCACATCTTTGTATACCACCCTATCCATCCTCTCCACAGTGCTGCACCATCCTACATCTCTTCCACATCTTTGTATACCACCCTATCCATCCTCTCCACAGTGCTGCACCGCCCTACGTCTCCACATCTTTGTATACCACCCTACCCAGCCTCTCCACAGAACTGCACCACCCTTCATCTCCTCCTCATCACTATACACCACCCTACCCATCCTCTCCACAGTGCCGCACCGCCCTACGTCTCCTCCTCATCTCTTGTCTACCACCATACTTGTGCTGTTGGGTCTGGCAACAATCTAAGACTTGACATCCTCCATTATCCGAACCTTCCACTCATGTTTCCAGACTTCTCTTATGCTGGATCAGTTCTCTGGAATGCACTAACTTGAATAATCAGAATAATTCCTCATGTGCAGATTTAGGCTTCTATCACAGTCACTCATCTCGCTCCTCTCTATCTGCACTTACTCTTCCCTGTGATGGGGGATGTAGACGCCTTGTGAACCACGGAGCCTCTTTTCTCCGTCTCGCGGCTGAGGGGCGGCATATGTAATTTTCTCTCCTGCTCCTTCTTCTTCAGGACCTGCTCCTGCCATTCCTTTGGAGACAATCTGAAGAGAAACTCCTTGTACATGAGATATTCCCGCAGGATCTCCTCTGACTTTGCGATGTCACTAGGGAGGAAAAAATATAGAAATTCAGTAGAGGCTGTATCGTCCATATGACGGGGGTCTCCATCCGTACGGTGGAGGCCGCTCAGTCCATGGCTACCTTTTAATGTTCATCATTTGCGCCGTCTGACTCTTGATCTCGGCTGCTTTCTCCAGTTTCAGCTTTGTTTCCTTATCAGCCCTAGATGTAAATACGGAAATCTGAGAGACGGACCCACTAATACCCTGGTCTGCAATCTGACTCTGTTGGATAACTACAACTCCCAGCATGCCATGCCAGTGTGTGTCACACGACACAGATCCGACCAGCCACCTCCGCTCGTCCTTACTGTTTCATGGCCTCCACAGAATTCCTGTCATTTTCTTTCAGGAACTCGTCGAATCTGATGGCGTCCTGCTCCAGGAACTGCTCGGCTCTCTCCAGCTTCTGCTCCTCGGCAGCGGCCATGGTCTCCAGCTTTTGGATCTCATCTCTTTTCACTTGGAGGCCGTACTGAGAGGAAACGAATCAGTGCAGGATTAGGATTAGGCCAATTGTTGGGGGGCACTCGGCCAATTGTTGGGGGGCACTCGCCCCATTTGACGGATCTCGCCCCTTTATTCTTCAGCACCTGGTACTTGTGAGACCGAGCAGCGGGTGAAAGTCCTGACCGGCCGATGAATGTGTGTATGAACGCTGCCTCCGGAGGCCTCGGCCTCGGTGCCGCCTGCTCTTCTGGGAAGTCTCTCCCTCTTCCAGGACCCTCCCTGATCGACTGTCCGATGTAATGTGCACACAGCCCCCGCAATCCGTGACGCATCGCCTCTTACCTCCAGGCGGAACATTTCCCTTTTCTTGTCTATGTAGTCGTTCAGACTCTCCCGCTGGATGTTTCTGTCTGGGGGAGAATATCGTATATTATATGGCTGCGATTACACGGTGCGGACCGTCCTCGCGGCTACCGGAGAATAAGGAGAATCCAGTGTGGACACTGGTATCATCAGATGAGCCGAAATGGTGGCGCCTCCAGAAGATGGAGCGTCCGGTCACTGTGACAAGAGCACTCCGCCTAGTATGGAGGGGCTCCGGTTACCTCCCGCTGTGCACCCCCGATCACCTCTTGTCACTGCAAGTTTCCAGGAAGGGTTTTCATGCCGGGCCAGAGCCCTGTCCCCTGTGACTCCCATCTCTTCCATCTCCTCATCCTCGATCTCTTTCCTCAGCCGCCCCATCTCCGCGGTCATCCGGGTGTTGTGCGTTGTCTTCTGGTGAATCTTCAACTGTTTGTTACGTTCCTTCTCCTGCAAAAAAATGAAACAGAGCTGTGGAATAAATATGGTGGCAGATTGGGGGACAACTGGAGGCAGTGGAGGAACAGACATCGGGGGAAAAGACACTGGAGAACCGAGGGGGGAACCGATAATGAGGGATCGGGGGGAACAGACAATGAGGGATAGGGGGGAACAGACGCTGGAGAACCGAGGGGGAAACTGACAACGGGGGATCGGGGGAACAGATGCTGGAGAACCGAGGGGGGAACCGATAATGAGGGATCGGGGGGAACAGACGCTGGGGAACCGATAATGAGAGATCGGGGGGAACAGACGCTGGGGAACCGAGGGGGGAACCGATAATGAGGGATTGGGGGGAACAGACGCTGGAGAACAGACAACGGGGGATGGGGGGGACAGACGCCGGAGAACCGAGGGGGGAACCGATAATGAGGGATCAGGGGGAACAGACGCTGGAGAACTGATAATGAGAGATCGGGGGGAACAGACGCTGGAGAACCGAGGGGGGAACCGATAATGAGGGATTGGGGGGAACAAATGCCGGAGAACAGAGGGGGGAACCGATAATGAGGGATTGGGGGGAATAGATAATGAGGGATCGGGGGAAACAGACGCTGGAGGATCGGGGGAGGGGAATAGATGGTGATGAAATCAGTGGGACCAGCGGTGAATATGTAACCCATCATGGAGGAGTCCTGCAGGAACCAGGCAGCTCCGTGCCACCACATGGTCCTCGGGGCAGGGGACATTGGGTGGTTACGTGCCCCTTATTCAGGTACATCTGGGTGCGGTGACACCGTCCTCGTTCTCTTCCCGGTATGTGGTAGTTATGTGGTGGCACAATTTACGCCCGGTATTCTCATCTCCGCACCAATTGCTTTTTCTCTCTCTCTTGATCCCTGATCTGGAAGACGTCCACGTCGGCCGGGATCCGGAACGGGTTGGCTTCATTCTTTTTCTTCTTCTTTTCCCCTTGAGCTGCGGAGAAGACAATTGTGTCAGGTGGACGGCAGAAATGCTTCATTACACGTCACCCCAACCGCAGCCCACGGTACCTGACACAACAGACTTTGCATCCGCCCAGGACTTGGCCGAGCTCAGTGTGGACCTCGGGACAGAGCGGTGGGATCCTGTGCGGACCCCTCCTGCGGACAAAGACAAGGGGATGACGGGGTCCTCCTGCACAACTCAGGTACTACGACTCCCACCTTCCACCACACCCCTGACAGACAACCAAGGAGGGGAGGAATAACGCGAGCAATTAATGAGGAGCTCGGTGCCCCGAGACGTCACTACTCACTGGATCCTGTCGCTGTGGTCTCTCGCGACACAACGGAGCGTTCTAGAGTCATGGACGACATCACGGAGGGCGACGGTGACGAATCCACTGGCTCCTCAGAGAGAGAGAAATATATATACTGTACACGTCGCGGGGTCCAGGTGTCGCTATCAGGACCCTGTGCACCGCAGCGATTACGGAGGATGAAGCACAAGAGTCGGGGCGCGGGGTCCCTGCTCCCACCATCGCCAGCTGTGCGGCCCCTCGCTGTCAGTCATTCTGGAGAAGGACTCTGCGACTCCGGGCACAACGGGGGATCGGGGACCCCACCAAATGTATACATGTCATATACTCGATGGCTGGACCCCCAGCGACAGCCGCGAGATGGACCCCATAAACCGGTCACCAGATTACCTAATGGTTAATGAAGCTTTCTGTAACCATTTACGACCTCTGCTTGCTGTCAGCGAATGGAGACATCCTTCCTTCTCTGAAACGTGTAAAAACTAGTGATGAGCGAATATACTCGGTACTCGCTCGGGTGGCCTCCGAGTATTTTTTAGTGCTCAGAGATTTAGTTTTTATTGCCGCAGCTGAATGATTTACATCTGTTAGCCAGCATATGTACATGTGGGGATTCCCTAGCAACCAGGCAACCCCCACATGTACTTATCCTGGTGAACAGATGTAAATCATTCAGCTGCGGCAATAAAAACTAAATCTCCGAGCACTAAAAAATACTCAGAGACCACCCGAGCGAGTACCGAGTATATTCGCTCATCACTAGTAAAAACCTCTAATAAGCTCATAGTAAATCGCGCTATAATAATAAATAATAATAATAATAATAATAATAGTTCTCACAGCTCAAGGTTTGGTACAATTACACCCAGCTCCTACCTGCAGTCACGGTGACAACACCGCCGCCATTCACCAGTACGAACAGTGGGAGTCAGCAGAAAGCAGCAAAATATCAGCTCAGTCACCGGGAAACAGCCTCCGTCCCGAATATACCGCGAGTGTGTCTGTATACCCAGGAGCGGGTCTCCATAGCAACAGACGATCTAAACAATTCACCGAATTCTCTGCAGCTTTTCTACTGACCACCAGAGGGAGCCGTCCAGAGAATCACTGTACAATAAGCGATATTCACTGCGCCCTCTGCTGTCTAGTCAGCATTACTACACACCTCCCATGTACAGTAATCACTGCGCCCTCTGCTGGACAATCTGGAATACTACACTGCTCCACTGCATAGTATTGACTGCGCCCTCTGCTGTCTAATCAGCATTACTACACTGATTCCCTGTACAGTAATCACTGCGCCCTCTGCTGGACACTCAGGAATACTACACTGCACCCTTGTATAGTATACACCGCTCCCTATGCTGGACAATCAGGATTACTACACTGTTCCCTGTACAGTATTCATTGCTCCCTCTGCTGGACAATCAGAATTACTACACTGCTCCCCTGTACAGTATTCATTGCGCCCTCTGCTGTCTAGTCAGCATTACTACAATGCTCCCCTACACAGAAGTCAACTGCTCTCTCTGCTGGACAACCAGGATTACTACACTGCTCAAAAATCACTGATAAAATGCACAGATGCTTACTTGCTCAGGCCTCAGAGCAAATGCACTACCAGGGTTCAGGGGACCCAACTAATTATGGCAGCAACATAGGTGCAAATACTAGTGCACAAAAAAAATAATTCCAATTTGTATGTGGCATTATTCACACACGGGTGATGCAGGGCATCTGGCTTACAGCCTACTACCAACTCCCATGCTTTTGGTCAGGCTGCCCAGTGCCTTCCAAATGCATCCTGTGTGAACAGAGGCCACAGTTACAGAGCCATATGGGCCCAACTGCACTCTGAAAATAGATAAAGTGCACAAAAACATATCAAAATATGCAAGGTATTGGTTAATATTATGGCCACACTATGTAAGCTGGCAACCCACGTCGCGGCTCCCCAGCAAAGATCGCAGTGAATACTGTGCAGGGGAACAGTGTAGTAATGCTGAGTGTCCAGCAGAGGGAGCAGTGAATACTGTACATTGCAGCACTGTAGTAATGCTGACTAGCCAGCAGAGGGAGCAGTGAATACGGCGCAGGGGGGAAGTGTAGTAATGCTGATTGTCCAGCAGAGGGAGCAGTAAATACTGTGCAGAAGAGCAGTGTAGTAATCCTGATTGTCCAGCAGAGGGAGAAGTTTACTTCTGTGCAGGGGAGCGGTATAGTAATGCTGATTATACAGCAGAGGTCGCAATGAGAATATTGTACAGGGGTGCAGTGCAGTAATCCTGATTGTCCAGTAGAGGGGACAGTGAATACGGTGCAGGGGAGCAGTGTAGATACACGGCTCAGCAGACAGTATCACACAGGAGTTTGTATGTTCTCTCCGTGTTTGTGGGGGTTTCCTCCGGGTTCTCCGGTTTCCTCCCACATACCAAAGACATACTGATAGGGAATTTAGATTGTGAGCCCCATTAGGGACAGTGATGATAATGTGTGCAAACTGTAAAGCGCTGCGGAATATGTTAGCGCTACATAAAAATAAAGATTATTATTATTATTACATGGCTCAGCAGACAGTATCACACAGGAGAGGATTAGATACACGGCTCAGCAGACAGTATCACACAGGATAGGATTAGATACACGGCTCAGCAGACAGTATCACACAGGAGAGGATTAGATACACGGCTCAGCAGTCAGTATCACACAGGAGAGGATTAGATACACGGCTCAGAAGGCAGTATCACACAGGATAGGATTAGATACACAGCTCAGCAGACAGTATCACACAGGAGAGGATTAGATACACGGCTCAGCAGACAGTATCACACAGGAGAGGATTAGATACACGGCTCAGAAGGCAGTATCACACAGGATAGGATTAGATACACAGCTCAGCAGACAGTATCACACAGGAGAGGATTAGATACACGGCTCAGCCGACAGTAACACACAGGAGAGGATTAGATACACAGCTCAGAAGGCAGAATTCAGTAGTCACTGCTCCTCCTGATGGAAAATCAAGATTACTAAACTTACTGTACAGGAGAGCAGTGTAGTAATGCTGATTAGACAGCAGAGGGCGCAGTGAATACTGGACAGGAGAGCAGTGTAATAATGCTGATAATTCTCCATCAGGGGGAGCAGTGAATACTGAATTCTGTCTGCTGAGCCGTGTATCTAATCCTATCCTGTGTGATACTGTCTGCTGAGCCGTGTATCTAATCCTCTCCTGTGTGATACTGTCTGCTGAGCCGTGTATCTAATCCTCTCCTGTGTGATACTGACTGCTGAGCCGTGTATCTAATCCTATCCTGTGTGATACTGTCTGCTGAGCCGTGTATCTAATCCTCTCCTGTGTGATACTGACTGCTGAGCCGTGTATCTAATCCTCTCCTGTGTGATACTGTCTGCTGAGCCGTGTATCTAATCCTATCCTGTGTGATACTGCCTGCTGAGCCGTGTATCTAATCCTATCCTGTGTGATACTGACTGCTGAGCCGTGTATCTAATCCTATCCTGTGTGATACTGTCTGCTGAGCCGTGTATCTAATCCTATCCTGTGTGATACTGTCTGCTGAGCTGTGTATCTAATCCTATCCTGTGTGATACTGTCTGCTGAGCCGTGTATCTAATCCTATCCTGTGTGATACTGTCTGCTGAGCTGTGTATCTAATCCTATCCTGTGTGATACTGTCTGCTGAGCTGTGTATCTAATCCTATCCTGTGTGATACTGACTGCTGAGCCGTGTATCTAATCCTATGCTGTGTGATACTGTCTGCTGAGCTGTGTATCTAATCCTCTCCTGTGTGATACTGACTGCTGAGCCGTGTATCTAAACCTCTCCTGTGTGATACTGTCTGCTGAGCTGTGTATCTAATCCTATCCTGTGTGATACTGTCTGCTGAGCTGTGTACCTGTGTCTACCTGTAAAATTTGCCCTTTTCGTTGCAGACTTCTCCCCGATGATCTGGCGGATTGTTGGAGTAGTAAGATGGCGCCTTTGTACAGTGATTCCTGTATATTGTGCCTGCTGCGGCTCCTATACACGGTGGGGGCCCTATACTGCACAGGGGCCGCCGGAGGATTATCCTGTTCTCCTCTGGACCAGTCCAAGCCTGACTGCAGTTGAGGATGAGGAGGGTTGTGGATGCAGCTGATCTGACCCATCATCACTGATGTAAATCTTCCGGGCAGTTGCCTCGGAGGACGCGGTACGATCCTTCAGCACTATATGGCGGCACACTGTGTGATACTTTCCTGCAGCACAGACTCGGGGGCGATCTGAAAAGTGCGTAGCAGACAATTGCTTATAGTGCAACTCCCTAATGTAGTGGTCTCCAGCGTGTGACTGTGCAGCTACCGCTCCCAGCATGCCCTCACCACTGCACAGACACTGGTGGGTTTATTGGCGGTGATTCCTCCGCATGTTGTGATATCAGATTATGAGGGGTTAATCTGTACTCTGGGCTGGAGATTGATAATCTGCATTCCAGGAGCAGGAAACACCTCGTCTTACTGAGAACATGATGTCCTTGTTGTGAGTGATCAGCTGCCAGCATTGTATCAGTGGTGGATATGAAGAAGGCACTATGACGGCGGCATTCTGAGCCTTGTAGTGCTACCAGGACATAAAAGTGCGCAAAACCCACCACCACTGAGATACCGATCCCACCTTGTACCGGTCCAGTGTTAGTAGATGGAGAAATTAAACAGGTCCCCAACCCTAAAATGGCCCCAGCAGTATTGGAGCAGAGGGGTAGTCACACTAAGCCCCCCCACACAGAAGGGCCTAACGGGAGCGACCACCTCTGATAACTGTACAGGTGCTGTATACATCGGTAGTGCAGAGAATCATGGTCGCCCTCCCCTACCACCGCTACCTGGCCTGTAAGACATAAAGCTGCCTATGGAACGCCTGGAGCACACACAGAAGTCAGTACATGTGGGGGCATTATACTGTATATAGAGGAGCTGTGGGGGAATTATATTGTGTACAGGGAGCTCTGGGCCCAACATACTATATACTGGGAGCTGTGGGGGCCATCATATTGTATATAGGGGAGCTGTGGAGGACATAATACTTTATATAGGGTGCGGTGCGGGACATCATTGTATATAGGTGAGCTGTGGGGGACACGTGGTATGTAGAAGACCTGTGGGAGACATCATACTGTATATAGGAAGCTGTGAGAGACATCATATTGTATGCAGGGGAGCTGTGGGAGACATCATTGTATATAGGGGAGCTGTGGGAGATACACTCTATGCAGGGGAGCTGTGGGGATATAATTGTATATAGGGGAGCTGTAGAGGACATCATACTTTTATATAGAGTGTGGTGCAGGACATCCTTGTATATAGGGGAGCTGTGGGGGACATGCTGTATGTAGAGAAGCTGTGGGGGACATCATACTGTATATTGGAAGCTGTGGGAAACATCATATTGTAGCAGAGGAGCTGTGGGGGACATCATACTGTATATTGGAAGCTGTGGGAGACATCATACTGTGTATAGGGGAGCAGTGGGGACATCATACTGTATGCAGGGGAGCTGTGGACAACATCACTGTATAAAGGGGAGCTGTGGGGACATCATATTGTATTACATAGTTATTAAGGTTGAAGGAAGACTTTAAGTCCATCTAGTTCAACCCATAGCCTAACCTAACATGCCCTAACATGTTGATCCAGGGGAAGGCAAAAAAAACCCATGTGGCAAAGAGTAACTCCACCATGGGGAAAAAAATTCCTTCCCGACCCCACATACGGCAATCAGACTAGTTCCCTGGATCAACGCCTTATCAAGGAATCTAGTGTATATACCCTGTAACATTATACTTTTCCAGAAAGGCATCCAGTCCCCTCTTAAATTTAATTAATGAATCACTCATTATAACATCATACGGCAGAGAGTTCCATAGTCTCACTGCTCTTACAGTAAAGAATCCGCGTCTGTTATTATGCTTAAACCTTCTTTCCTCCAGACGTAGAGGATGCCCCCTTGTCCCTGTCTCAGGTCTATGATTAAAAAGATCATCAGAAAGGTCTTTGTACTGTCCCCTCATATATTTATACATTAACATAAGATCACCCCTTAGTCTTCGTTTTTCCAAACTAAATAGCCCCAAGTGTAATAACCTATCTTGGTATTGCAGACCCCCCAGTCCTCTAATAACCGTGGTCGCTCTTCTCTGCACCCGCTCTAGTTCAGCTATGTCTTTCTTATACACCGGAGACCAGAACTGTGCACAGTATTCTAAGTGTGGTCGCACTAGTGACTTGTATAGAGGTAAAATTATGTTCTCCTCATGAGCATCTATGCCTCTTTTAATACATCCCATTATTTTATTTGCCTTTGTAGCAGCTGCCTGACACTGGCCACTGAATATGAGTTTGTCATCCACCCATACACCCAGGTCTTTTCCATTGACGGTTTTGCCCAGAGTTTTAGAATTAAGCACATAGTTATACATCTTATTACTTCTACCCAAGTGCATGACCTTACATTTATCCCCATTAAAGCTCATTTGCCATTTATCAGCCCAAGCTGATAAATGCTGGTATACAGGGAAGCTATGGGTTACACTGTATATAGGGGAGCTATGGGGGACATCATATTGTATGCACGGGAGCTGTGGGGGATATCACACTGTATATAGGGAGCTGTGGGTGACATCATATTGTATACAGGGGAGCAGTGAGCAACACCATACTGTATATAGGGGAGCTGTGGGGGACATGCTGTATGTAGAGAAGCTGTGGGGGACATTATACTGTATATTGGGGAGCTGTGGGGGGATATCATACTGCATATTGGAAGCTGTGGGAAACATCATTTTGTAGCAGAGGAGCTGTGGGGGACATTATACTGTATGCAGGGGAGCTCTGGACGACATCATACTGTATATTGGAAGCTGTGGGAGACATCATACTGTGTATAGGGGAGCAGTGGGGACATCACACTGTATGCAGGGGAGCTGTGGACAACATCATTGTATAAAGGGGAGCTGTGGGGACATCATATTGTATACAGGGAAGTTGTGGGTTACACTGTATATAGGGGAGCTATGGGGGCATCATATTGTATGCACGAGAGCTGTGGGGGATATCACACTGTATATAGGGAGCTGTGGGGGACATCATATTGTATACAGGGGAGCAGTGAGCGACACCATACTGTATATTGGGAGGTGTGGGGGACATCATAATGTATGTAGGGGAGCTGTTGAGGATATTACACTATATATATAGGGACCTGTGAAGAACATCATTGTATATAGGGGAGCTGTGGGGGACATACCATATATAGGGGAGCTGTGGGGAACATCATACTGTATATTGGAGAGGAGAGCTGTGGGGACATCATAATGTATGTAGGGGAGCTGTGGAGGATAGGCAAAAAAAATACTTGGCACTCAATATTTGAAAAAAAATTGATTCCTTCTTTATTGTACATCCA